>NW_025876743.1:0-1021 GCF_002878395.1 Capsicum annuum
ATACATGAGAATAATTTGAATCTTTACCTCTATTGGCTCATAGTTCTGGGAAAGTATGATGTGCAAAACCAACACTTCCCACTTGGTGCTAAATACTACTCCCTTTAATATGTATGCTTATTTTGTAGAAAATTGACTTCAAAACTAGCATAAGGGTTGTAATGAAAACCAGTTATGTATTTATCTATTTAAAACTAAAATCAAACTAACTGAGTGGATTCCAGATCTTAGTTGAGAATCAAAGATCAAATCTTATTCAGAAACTGAGACTGAACTTATCCTAGGATGCTTAAAATCAAAAATCTTCTTGAAATATCAATACTCAACTTAGGGCTTAAAACCCATACATTAACTTATGTCAAATCATCACAGTGTTCATGCTTTATAAATAAGATCTTGAAATTTCTTTAACAATTCTATTCAAGGAAATGCAATTTAAATTCTCAATATATATAAAATAAGCCAAATGTATGGACATAGAAAAATAGAAATACAATTCATCATTCAAGTCACTTGTGATATCATAATTTCCAAATAATAATCATTAAGTATAATCCCTAAATTGAAATTCATGTGAACTCATGTAAAATCATGTAAATTCATAATCAAAAAACTAGTTTTGGGTACAAGGATGAAAGAATTATCCTTGTTCATAACCCCACATACCTTAAGTGATTAAATTGAGGAAGACACTTGACTTTAAATCTCTATTGATGTTCTTGAAGATTGTTTATTGGAGTTATTGAATTGGAAACCTTGAATTTTAAATTATCTTGGAAAAGGAATGGTAAAATTTTGGATTTATTGAAGTTTAAAATTGAAGCTCTAGGGTTTTCTTTGAGAGAAATTCGATGAAAATGGGTATAATATGCTTATAATGGGTTTAATATTTTGTTTTTCACAATTTAGGGGCTTGAAAAAAAGACTAAATTGTCCTGGGAATTTAAAATATGGAACTGGAACGCTGAATGAAACCTCACCACTATGCACCAAATGAGCCATCGCGATACCCACTGCGACA
>NW_025876744.1:0-2006 GCF_002878395.1 Capsicum annuum
CATATTTAATCAGTTTGGTGTAGCACCTCGCGATAATTCTGAGATTATTTCTCAAACAGATAAGTGGACTTTTGAAGAGAAACAATTTTTTGAAAATGTTTTTTCTAGTTACAATAATCTAGGTTCTCAATTTTTTTTTGATTTTATTGCTTCAAAACTCCCTAATAAATCAATGCAGCAAATAAAAAGTTATTACATAACTTATCTCAGAAACGTTGACATGGAGAATCCTCCACATAATAATGATATTATTATTACTGATGATGATGGTCTTGATCACCAACATCACCATGTGTAACAGGAAGATAACAGTCGTCCATATCGCCTTCGAGGAACTCCATGGACTCAAAACGAACATCAGTAATTAAATTTTACTCTTTTTTTCATTTTTTATAAAATTCATGATTATTTTATACATGAACCCTTTTTTAACCCTTTTTTTATCTTTACTTTTATGTGTAATTATACACTTTTGTATGTTGATTTTGGCACGTTAGATTTTTTCTTTATGAGTTTCAATTCGTTTTTGCTTCATGCATGACAAGCTTTTAATTTACTTGAATTCTTTTATCACTCTTTTATGTACTAAAAAAAAATCTCCTTATGTATTAATTCACCTTCTCATTTTTTGTGATTTAATGTTTCTTTACACCTAGTTTATATGAAGACTTTTTGTTCTTGAAAAATATATTTTGATAAAAATGAGAAAATCTTCTCATATGTTTTTTTACTTCAATATATATAAAAAAGAGAAAACCATTGATGTGTGTGTGTGTGAATTTTATTACAATGAAAATAATATTTTGCTTGAAGAATTTATTTGTAATTTTGCAATTGATTTCATTTATAAGTAAACTCTCAATTTTGATACAACGAAAATATAAGCCTCATTTTTAATGTAATCCCGAATAAAATAAGTAAAACTTGATTCTTGGTGCACATAAACTTAATTCTTTAAATTTGTTTTTGATTACAAATTTTATTGCCTCTTTTTTTTCAAATTTAATTATTATATTTTTAATATGACATGATATATATAGGTTGTTTCTTATGGGATTAAACAAATTTGAAAGAGGAGATTGGAAGAGTATTTCAAGATACTACGTCGTTTCAAAGACACCAACTCAAGTAGCTAGTCATGCTCAAAAGTACTTCTCTCGTCAAGATAGTAAGACTCCGGTAGAGCGTCGTCGTCCTAGCATCAATGACAATTGAACTGTCAGCCTTAATCTCATGACAACACCAATAACAACTACGATGACTATTCATCAGAACAGTAATAACAGATTTGCTTATAACAACATTCATCAAGCCGACCCTTCATCAATGCATTTTCATCATCCTAATTACACCTTTGGCGGTGTAACTTTTAACAACAACTTCAATGAAAATTGTGGGAGATCCCATCTAGGTGAAGCATCTGGCAGCAACTTATTTGTTATGGGGCAAAACAATAACAACAACAACAACAATCTAAATAGACCAGTGTCTCCTCTCCCTTTTCTTTCGACGTACTTGTCTTTAATTAGGGGGAATAGGCCCTAAGTTTAACCAATATTGGATATTTAGTTAGATATATTGGTTGGATGAAGTAAAGCATGCTTGTAATAAATTATTGTTGTGTAGCGGTAGTTAATATTGAGTTTTATTGGTTTAAAGATTGGAGAACTTTGATTTTTCAGTATGTTTTTGAGATCTAATGTATGGGCCAAAGCACTTGACATTCCTTAAGTTCAATTTCATATATAATGATTTGAAAAAAAATTGTGAACATTAATAAATCTAAAAATTGTGAACATTAATAAATCTAAATACTCACACACACACACACACACACATATATATATATTGATGAGCTACTATAAAGATCAATTTCGTTGTGGATACACGTAGAATTTTTGCATTATAAAAGTAATTTGACATATAATTTTTATCATCATGTTTGTCTTAAAATTCATTGTTTAGATGTAATTAAGTTTTAAACACAATTAAATTTATCTAGGATT
>NW_025876745.1:0-4338 GCF_002878395.1 Capsicum annuum
AAAATGTGTTCCCCGTACTTTTAGGAATCTACAACTAAAAATCCAAGTCAAATTGAGCCAAAACAAGATTTAAATCAAAGAAAAACTATTTTTGAGGTTTACCAAATAAAATCTTTGAAATTAATTTTAAAATCAAGAATCGAAGTTATTTTGAAATTGAAATTTGGAAAAAACTAGTAATTAAAAGATTAAGAACATTATTCAAGCAAAATGATTTAGAATTTGAGGCTAAATCAAATACAAAGGTTTAGGATTTTTTAAAAAGTTAATCAAGAAATTTGATGAAGAAAATTGTGAATTCTCACCTTAAATCTATAAGAGAATCATGAAATAGACATTAATCTAGCTTCCCAAGCACTCACAAGCTTCAATTTTAATCTCTTGCACTATTTTAGGGTTTAGCTCTCAAGAGGCAAATGAAAAATGAGAAAAAATTGGGTAAAAGGGGCTATTTACACTTATACCAAGTTACCAGGTGCATAAGGCATAAAATGCATGCCTCAAATGAGTTTTATCCTTCGGGATCTTGGTTGCACCAACAACCTAGTCCACCAAATTTTCTAAGTCCAAAACGGTCTTTGATGAGGCGTCCGAGATTCATTTGGATTTTGATATACACAAATAAACTATGTAACCACACTAAATTCTATGATACGGACTCAATAGCAATATCAGAATTTTAAAAAAATATCATTTTCAGAAAGTCAATTCCCAAACCCCAAAATCATAATTTTCCAAATCAAGGGTTAAAATAATATTTAAAAGCCATAAAACCACACTAATCATGTTGCCTCCCTAAAATCACTGTTACGAATTTTCTGGCATAGTCCGTTCATCCATCTGTTGCATGGAACAAAAGATAACCATAGAAGACCAAAATAAGGCTCTCAAAACCCACTAAAAACCACAATATTGTATAAATGGTACCAAAATACATTGGAAACCATGCTAATATACTCCATACCCCAATAATGCCACAATGAAACTATGGGGAGGAGTAATTACTCAAATCATACAAAATCATAAATTTCACATATTTTATCAAATTTTCAGGTCATTACGTCAGTCACCACTAAAAATCTTGTACGTCCTTGAACAAAGGAAAAGACATACCTGAATCAACGAATAGCTCGGACAAGAACTATACATATAAGACTCAACCTCCGAAGTATCCTAATTTATAGTTTGATGTCGCCACTGAACCTTAAAAATAGGGATAACTCTCGAACACAACCGTCTAACATCCTTAGCCAAAATATAGATTGGCTCCTCAATGAAAGATAATTGCTCATCTAACTAAATAAAATCCCAACGAATGACATGAGAGTAATTTGAAATATAATGGGAAAGTATGGAAACATGAAAAACTAGATGAACAAATGATAAATATTGACGCAAAGCTAACTTGTAAGCCATATTACCAATAGTTCAAAGAATCTCAAATGGACCAATATACCCGGGGCTAAGCTTGACCCTCTTCCCAAAACTATATCACACCCTTCATGGGTGAAACTCAAAGGAAAACACGATGACCAACACTAAATCTCAAGGCCTAAATCCTACGATCTTCATAGCTCTAAGTCTATCTTGAATAATTCAAACTCTATCCAAAGACTCACAAAGAAAGACTATACATCGAGCTCGCACCTCTGAAATTCAAACCAACCTACTCGAGAGTAACAAAGCCTACCATACGACGCCACAAAAAGTGCCATATCAATAATGAAATGATAGTTATTATCATAAGAAAACTCTACTAAAGCCAAATACGACTCACATTGGCCAACAAAATTCATCACACACATATAGATCATATCATCTAAAACCTAGGTAGTCCGCTCGGTCTGACTATCTATTTGGGGTAAAATATTGTGGAAATTCCTACCTATGTACCCAACTCTACTTGAAAAGTCTTCCAAAAGTGCGAAGTGAATACACAACCCAGATCTAAATCGATAAACATGGACACACTATGAAGTCGCATAATCTGTGGATATCGATACAGGCTAACCTCTAAGCCCTAAAAGATATCTGTGCCAGAAAAAAATGCACAGACTTGGTCAATCGATCCATAATAACCCAAACACTATCAGACCCATGTGAAGTGAGAGGCAATTCATTCATAAAATCCATATTTATACATTCCTATTTCTACTCGAGAATGGGTAATCTCTGAACCAATCCACCAGGTCTTAAAAGCTTGACCTTCACCTACTAACAACAAAGGCAACGAGCTATAAAGTTTGCTACATCCTTCCTCATGCCACCCTACCAGTAATTTGACCTCAAATCACGATACATCATAGTCACTTCCAAGCGGAAAGAATACCTATAATAATGAGCTTTCTCGAAAATCAATCTGATTTAATCACCCATTCTTGGCACACAAACTCAACCCCTGATACTCAAGACTCCATTTGTATCAATTAAGGCTTCCTTAGTTTTGCAACTGAACACCTTATCTTAAATCAAACTCAATCCCATATCATCAACTTGATGAGCTTAAATCATCTCCATCAACGAAAACCTAGCCTCCATAAAGGCCAAAACACACCCAGGTGTCAAAATATCAAGCCTAACCATTTGGTTAGCTAAAGAATAAACCTCTGAGATATGCTAAGCTACCCATGCTAGTCTACATTTGGCTCAAGAAATATGCAGCTATAATCTCGATGCTCAAATGATATAGAATCGTTAACTAATAATCCTTAATCAACTCAATCTAACAACATTACCTCATATTATTATCTCCCTGGGTGAAAAAGTACTAAGGATATTATAATCCATGAAATTCTCATAATAGACTCCATACAAGTAGTGCCTCCACATCTTCAAAGCAAACATAACCACGCACAACTCCAAATCATGGTTAGGATAATTCTTCTCATGAGGCTTCCACTAATGAGATGCATAAGCAATCACCTTGCCCTCCTGCATTCACAAAATACTTAATCCTATACCCTAAGCATCATAAAATGTGCGTCTAGCCCAATCAAAAATTCCTAGAATATTGGCTGGATCAACCATAATACAATACTTAGTCGCCACATGACCCAACAAATAAGCATACTCCAACAAAAACTCACACTTAGAGAACTTAGCATACATCTTATCATCACTCAATATCTAAAACACCAACCAAAAGTGCTTCTCATGATTAATCTCACTCTTTTAATAGACCAAGATATCATCCATAAATATAATAAAAAAAGAGTTGAGATATGGTCGAAACATTTGGTTCATCAACTCCATGAATGCAGAAGGGGCATGGGTCAACCCTAAGGATATGACTAAGAAGTCATAATGACCATATCAATTTCAAAAAGTTATCTTTAGAATATCCAAAGCTTTAATCCTCAACTGGTGATACCCAAATCTTAAATCAATCATTGAAAACACCGATGCACCCTAAAGATAATCAAATAAATCATCAATACAAGAAAGCTAATACTTATTCTTAATAGTCACATTGTTTAACTACTGATAATCAATACACATCCATATAAGCCCATTGTTCTGCTTCACAAAAACAACTGGTGCACCCCAGGGTAATAACTATGTCGGATAAATACCTTATCCAAAAACTCTTGCAATTGATTCTTTAATCTCTCAAACTTGGTTGGGGGCCATCTTAGAAAAAGGAATAGAAATGGGCTTGGTTCCCAGCGCAACATCAATTGCAAAATCAATATCATCTTTTGGAGGCATACCAGTCAAATTAATAGGGGAATACATCCATGAACTCATGGGCAAAGCAATGAAAATCCAAGAAAGGAGGCAAAACAACACTAGTATTATGAATATGAGCCAAATAAGATAAACATCCTCTTTCAACCAATCTATGAGCCTAGTCATAAGCTATGATCCTCTTAGGACCCAAATTAAGTGTACCCTTCTAAGCTATCAGTAATATCCCATACTGTTCTTAGCTCGATTTAGATTTTAGTTGTATGCTTAGGGGTTTAAGGCTTGAAAATTTCACTAAGTGTTGGAGACTTAGTTATTTTTAAGGCCTCTAAACTTTAAGGATTTTTAATTTGGTCTTCGTAACCTCTAGACATTGGTTTTTAAGTTGATTCATGTTTAGGGATTCAAGAATTATGACTTAGAATAGTTTTGAATTTTTTGCAAATGATTTGGGACACGATTGCATTGCAAAACTAGAGGGTTACCACGATAAGCTCACATCGTGGCCCTATTTATGTTCTCATGTTCACTACATCACGGAGAGGGAATTGACCGACCGTGATTAAACTATTTGCGGTAAGCTTGTCGCATCTTTTTTTATATGTAGATGATTGAGGGGCAATTGGGTCATTTTCCCTCAACCCAAATCAT
>NW_025876746.1:0-2072 GCF_002878395.1 Capsicum annuum
CAGTCGGGGCAGAGATTGGACCCTAGCTTAGCCATAACGGCATACATGGGGCATGTCGGTTAAACACTACTTCCCACAGTTTTAGTATTAGTCTCAGTAAAAGAACTTAGGGCGTTCTTCAGATTTCAGTATATACAGGACTGTCAGATACAGTTGTCCATGTTATCAGTTTCAGTATCAGTCTCAGTAAAAGAACTCAGGGCGTCTTCAGATTTCAGTATATACAGGACTGTCAGATACAATCGTCCATGTTATCAGTTTCAGTATCAGTCATGACAGTTATCAGTAAACCATGTATTAGCTTACAGGTCATGCTATCACGTATTCATGGTCCCGGTTTTTATATATGTGTGTTAGCACTCCCACGTTCATATTAGTCAGTCAGTGTTGTTCATACATGAAACCCTTTATGTTCAGCCTATCTTCGTCGTATACTCAGTACTCCAGTTGTACTGACGCATTTGTGCTATGGTGCTTTCTTTTCATGTTACACCATAGGCTCCGAGATACGAGCTCCAGCCCAGCAGTAGCGGTAGCATTCCAGTCGCAAAGACACAGTGAGTCCTCATTGATTCGAGGACAATATGATTTGAATCATTTATTTATTCTTCAGTTCAGTTTTACGGAGTTAGTTAGAGACATGTTCCTTTAACTCCTTATTCAGACAGTTTAGAGGCTTTCAGATTTACGTTCAGATTTAGTTATTTTGGGTATTTTTGTCCACACGATTGTATTCAGTTGAACCTTATGGCCTTACAGTTCCATGTATTCCGTATTATTATATTATGATTTGCAGTATACAGGTACAGATATCAGTCATGGGTTAGCTTGTGATCCCTTGGGGTCATAAGCACCGTGTAGCATTCCGGTTCAGCAAATAGGGGTGTTACAAACTTCCTAGTTCGGATAATTCAAGATTCATTTATTAGGTGTTGCACTTCCTAACTTGAACCATCACTCCTAGAAAACGCATATTCTAGTTGAGTCATTTTATTCAATCCCTAGAAGACGAACTTCCTAGTCTAAATAAGTTAATTTTCATTTGTTATGTGAAGTACTTCCTAACTTGAACCATCACTCTTAAAAGACGCACTTTCTAGTCGAGTCATTTCATTCAACTCTTAGGAAATGCACTTCCTAGTCTGAATAAGCCAGTTTTTATTTGTTAGGTGAAGTACTTCCTAACTTGAACCTTCACTCCTAGAAGACGCACTCTTTAGTCGAGTCATTTCATTTAACCCTTAGGAGACGCACTTCCTAGTTCGGATAATTCAAGATTCATTTGTTAGGTGATGTACTTTCTAACTTGAGCCATCACTCCTAGAAGATGCACATTCTAGTTGAGTCATTTTATTCAACCTCTAGGAGACGCACTTCCTAGTCTGAATAAGTCAGTTTTCATTTGTTAGGTGAAGCACTTCCTAACTTGAACCATCACTCCTAGAAGACGCACTTTCGAGTCGAGTCATTTCATTTAACCCCTAGAAGATGCACTTCCTAGTCTGAATAAGTAAGTTTTCATTTATTAGGTGAAGCACTTCCTAATTTGAACATTCACTCTTATAAAATGCACTTTCTAGTCGATTCCTTCAATTTAACTCTTAGGAGACACATTTCTTAATTTTGGTAATCAGTTTTACTCTGATAAGACGAATTTCCTTAGCAGGGCTTTGATTCTCACTCTGTATTATACTTTTCAACAGTTGTGATCTGATAACACTGGCAAATTTTACTAATGCAAACTGGGGAAAAATTTTGTTTGTGTTTATTGGAATTTATTTTATGCTCAGGACCCTCTTGAAGAATGAGAATTTATTTTATGCTCAGGACCCTCCTGAAGTATGAGATAGGACCCTCCTAAAAAATGGAAATTTATTTTATGCTCAGGACCCTCTTGAAGAATGGGACAGGACCCTCCTGAAGAATGAAAATTTATTTTATGCTTAGAACTCTCCTGAAGAATGGGACAGGACCCTCCTGAAAAATGAGAATTTATTTTATGCTCAGGACCCTCCTGAAGAATGGGACAGGGCCTTCCTGAAGAATAGGAATTTATTTTATGCTCAGGACCC
>NW_025876747.1:0-12910 GCF_002878395.1 Capsicum annuum
AATATATATATATATATATATATATATATATATATATATATATAAATGTAAGCTTTTGACTATGTACTATGCACATCACTACATATATAAACACACACACTCTCCATTGACTACTAGATTCTAAATACGTAATATATACATCAAATACATACATATTATCCCGTAATGTAAGGTATTTCACATATACTCAGATGAATTCTAGGCTAGTTTATCTTACAATTTTATAACTTCAACAGAATATTATTACCTTGATCAATCAATCGTATGATATCAGCATATATTAAATATATAATTGGACTCATTTAGATAGCATTTGACTACGTACTACGTATGTCACTAAATGAGATACGCACATACGTGTGTGTGTGCGCGCACACACACACTTATATACATACACATACCCTATCGACTATTAGGTTCTAAATACATATTATATACATCACATACATGAGTATATTACCCAGTTATACAACATATTTCATACATACTTTGATGACTTATCGATTAATTTGGTTGGCTTACATTAATATAACTTCAACGTACAGTATATTATTTCTTCAATTGTTTTAAATCAAAGTATTCAATATAGAGCTTCTGACTTTTTCAAATCCATGAGATATACATATACATACATACATACATACATATATACATACATACATACATACATACATACATACATATATACATACATACATATATATATATACATACATACATATATATATATATATATACATACATATATATATATATATATATATACTAGTTTTATAAGGTCCGGGCCCAAATTCAATGTAATTATTTTATATAATAATAATATGATTAAATATATAAAATAATTACAACTCGGAAAGCTCATAAATTAAAAAACATTAACATTTTTATGAGTTTATGAACATATATTCTATAGCTATAAATAGAAATATATTTCTTCACATATATATTAAGTTTTAATTTTATTTATAATTTTACATTGCAAGAATTTAAGTTAGTTGATATGGTAATTTAAGCTTAGTGTTACATTAAATAAAGGAAAAAAACTAAATTCATCAAAATGATCGAGAATGTATTAATTCTTTATATTTAGTTTATGCTTAAGAATATTAATTCTCAATTAATCATAAAAGATATTATAAAAATTATCTAACCTTAATTGATACCACTACCTTCATTTTTAACTTTATCAATAATTTCAACTTTCAATATTTGAAATATTTTATAGATAATTTCAAAAGTAAGATAAAATTGTCCATACAAAAAAAATCTATTCAATTCATAAAAAATAATTAGAAAATATTGCGAACCATACTTAATTCATCAGAAACAAATATAACCTTATACAATTAGTTAAAAGATTTACCGATTAGTTAAACAACGGGAAAATCTAAATCATTTAGTTAATTTTTAGCCTGAACTCTCACCTTATTGGTGAAGGTTTGATTCTCCACTTTGTAATTTCCTCCATATTTTCTATTTAAAAAAAAAAAAAATTAGTCAAACAATTAAAATTTAAGAAAAAAACTCAACAATGATTTCTCACTTCATGCCACACCACATACAAAGTCTCATTTGGAAAGCAAAAAAATAAAGTATTTTTATCTTTACTAATTACATGCCATAATTTTAGCAGATTAACAAATTAATTGAAATTACTCAAGTAGCATCGTGAGGACTACCAATGTTTATTATTCTCTCTTCTATATAATAGTAATACACACACACGTTATATCACTATCAGGTTTTAAATACGTACTATATACATCACATATACATGAGTATATAATTACTCTATACACATGTATATATATACTCTGACGAGTTAACAATATTTTATTATTATAAATTCAACAGTATATTATTAATATAGCAATCATATGAATGCTAACATACTATTCATGATGTTTAGATAGATTTAGTTAGTATTTGACTACTCTGTATATCGATCACTATATATATATATATATATATATATATATATATATATATATATATATATATATATTCATTATACTCTCTGATTAATTATCAATTGTGTACCTTACGTTATTATAACTCCAATAGCATATAATTATCTTGAACATATAATATCAACATATTCAATATACTTGTATACATTCAGTTAGCTTTTGACTACGACGTAAATATGACACGAGATATACGCGTATATATATATATGTGTGTGTGTGTGTGTGTGTATATATGTATATACATACATATACTCGATGAAGAATATATTATTTTATTGAAACATAAGTAAAAAATAAAGATTATGCTTAACGTTATTTATTTATTTATTTATTTTATTTAACATATTTTTATATTATATTTTAATATAGTTTTTTATAAATTTTAATTGATTTTTACTTTTGTAGTATAAATAATAAAAATATATTTGGTTTTAAATTTAATAATTGAAATATTTTATTTTTTATTTTTTAATTCATTTTCTTAATGAAAACTGACCATTTATGGCCGCTTTTTGTGAATATTTTTTTTTTATCTTTTTAAAATAAAAAAGTGACCACAAGTGGTTGCTTTTTGCATAATATTTTCAACTTACTTTTTAATAAAAATCAACCACCTGTGGTCGCTTGTTGAAAAAAAAATTATTTATTTTTAATGAATATCGACCACTTGTGGTCGCTTTTTGTAAATATTTTATTTTTTATTTTTTTAATCAAAAAGCAACGTTTTTTGCATAATATTTTTAATTTATATTTTTAATGAAAACCAACAACTTATGGTTGTTTTTAAAATATAATTTTAAATTATTTAAATAAAAATTGACCACTTGTGGTCTTTTTTAAAAAAATATTTTTTTATCCAATTGAGGAATCAAACAATTGGATATTGCTATTATTGTTCTTGTGTAAATACATAATATAGTTATTTATTAAATATCTAATTTTACATATTTAATTTAGTAAGAAACTTTCCTCACTTCATTGAAAAAAATTATAAAATAATAATATGTATCATATCGACGGACTCCTTGGATAACTTATATTTTATTTTTATTTATTTTTTATTAATATATCATTGGGTACTGTAATACCCCGTATTTTCCAAGCTTAACTTAACTCTTAGTTCATGAGTTATCCAATATAAAATTTTTGAAACACTCAGTATTTTTCAGTTAGGAGCCTGCCTTTGCGTAGGAAATTAATTAGCTTTCCAACGATATAAAATTCGCCCAAATCCGATAACCGGGTAAGAAGTTATGGCGATTTTAAGTTTCAGGTGTTAAACACTGCCATTTTGATCACTAGCACATCGTGGAGCCAGTCTAAAAGACAATTGTCAATTTTTAGTGTGACTCTGCGATATCACTGTGTCACGGAGGGCTTTCAATTCCCAATTGTCCAATTCTAGTGAGCCAACATGATTGTACCGCATTGCGCCAAGCTTCCAAGTCTCATCCAAGGTGGCAACACGATACCACCGTATCGCGCCACCATACATCTTCCCAGTTAGCAATTTCAAGAGACACGGTGCGATAGCACCGCGTCGTGCCAAGGGTGAAAATCGGGACATTTCAATTAATTTTGAGATTTAATTTCAAAGGGCTTTTAGGTCTTTTCTCTCATTCCAGTCAGCCTAAACACGGGATTAAAGCCCTAAATAGCCTATTATCCCATTATTTGCTCACTTATCTCAAGAAATAAAAGTTTTCTCTCTAAAATACAAAATCCTAGCTTGAAGAATCAAGGTCAAAACTCAAGAATATCTTCAAGCACCTTCAAGAACTAATAACCCAAGGTATGTTAGGTATTCATCTATGGGTCCCTTTCACCCATAGAGTCCAAGAATCCATTGTTAAAACTTCAAGATTTATGATTTATAATTTCCATTCTTGGAATTGAATGTATTCATGTTCATGAGAGTAATTAGGATCCAATGAATGTTTAATTACAAGTTTCCATGAAATTAAGATAGTTATGTAGTGAATTATATGAATTGCATGCTTAACCCATGAGTTTAAAATTGATTGTTGTATTCATGATTACATGTGTTGGCCATCATCATGTGAAATATTCCATGCTCCTCAAGTGTTTGCTAAAATGCCTAGGTGAAGTAGATAGTGGAATCGTGACATGTCATTATGTGGTCCAAATCATGTATAAGCTTATGTCTTACAAGTGTTTGATAAAATGCCCTTATGAGTGAATTATGGATGAGTGTACATTGTTGTGTATCTCAAGATCATACTATGTTTTATTTTTCATGCTATCAAGTCCTGGGGTTATTTAATACCCGATAATTTAGTTGTGCTCCTAAAGCTAGTGTTAGTTATAGAATCTCAGTCATGTCATGATCAGTAGTACTCTCAGTCAGTTACAGAACTCCGAAAAAATCAGTAAGCTTAGAATCATTCCAGTCTAGTTCAGTATACTCAGTTCAGTTTCTTTCAGTTAGGAGTAAGATTCAGCACCGAGTGAACCTAAGGATGGGGACTCACCTGCCAGTAGAGGGTGTGATCCTTAGAAGCAATCCTTGCATTCTAGAACTACGTAGACAGCATAGGTTGAGACATCAAACCTGTCAGTTGAGGGTTGATGAGGTGTTTTAACCTGACAGATGAGGGTTCCACCGTTCACATTAGAGTACCTACAAGATGAGGGTAACTCTTCAGTGTCTTTACTCATGGCACGGTACTGACACCCTTCCAATTGGGGTCACAGGTTGGACCCCAACTCAGTTATCTTATCTTATTTAGGGCATGTCGGTTAGATGATTGCCTCCGACAGTCTTAGTTTTAGTCTTCAGAATAAAACTTAATTCAGTTCTATAGAATTAGGACTGTCAGATACAGTATTAGAATTCAGGACTTAGCTTCAGACAAGCTTAGTCATAGTATTTCTTTATATGCACATTAGTGTAAACTCAGTATTTATAGCAGTATTAGCTATCCATGTCCTCTCATGTTCAGTTACTCTATATTATACAGTCTTTTATTGTTCAAGGATATGAACTCTTACATTCAGCCTTACCTCATCTAGCATACCAGCACATTCTACGTACTGACGCATACCAGCACATTCTACGTACTGACGCATACTCTTTGTTTGAGCTATGATGTCTCATATCATAGGTTTGGACGCTCAGGTTCCCGATTCACATAGATAGATTTAGATTAGGCCAGCAGCAGTAGATTAATAGTGAGTCCTCATCATTTGAGGATATTTTTTTATTTCATTATTTCAGTAGACTCAGTATTTTAGTAGATGGAGTTAGTTGGGGGTTTATCCCATCAATTTCACTTTCAGACAGTTTCAACTAGAGGCTTTTCAGACTAGTTTTCAAACAGTATTCAGTTTTACAGATTATTATTACTGTTTGATATTTTCAGCAATATTTTAGATATTTGAACCTTATGGTATTTCAGCCTATTATTCCGCATTTATTTCAGTGTATTATCAATGCTCACAGCGGATATCAGTCATGGGTTAGCTTATGGTCCTTCGGGGTTGTAAGCACTGTGTAGCATTCGGGGTACAGACTCGGGGTGTTACAAACTTGGTATCAAAGCCTAAGGTTCAACAGTGTCCTAGGAAGTCTAAAAACCATATTAAATAGAGTCTTGTGTATGAGTGTGTAGCGCGCCACACTTATGGACAGGAGGCTATGAGATATTTTAGGAAATAGTTCCCCTTCTTTCAGTATTCATGTCGTGCGAGTGAGCATGAAATCAAGTTAAACTCTTAGTCTAATCCATCTTTTCCTTTCATTTATAGAATATGCCTCCCAAAAGGACTAACAAAAGGAGAACCAAAAATTAGTCAGCACCTCAGCCCGTTCAGGAAGATCTCTTGGACGATTATGTCTCTCATGCAGAATTTAGAGCTGCATTCACTACTCTAGCCAACTCTGTAGCAGCTCAGAATGAATGACCAACTGTTGTTCCGTCCAACCCAGTGGCTAATACTACTGCAACCAGAATTCGGGACCTCACCCGAATGAATCCTCCTCTATTCTCAGGATCTAAGTCAGAAGAGGATCCACAGAAGTTCTTCGATCAAGTTTAGAAAGTCACAGATATCATGGGACTGAATTTCAGTGAGATTGTTGAGTTAACTGCCTATCTGCTACAAGATGTAGCTCATACCTGGTTTAAGCATTAGAAGGTACACATGGGCACAGATGCAAAGCCCATAGAGTGGGAAGAGTTCGCTACCGTTTTTCTAGATAGATTCTTTCCCTTAGAGCTGATAAAATCCAAGGTGTTAGAGTTTATAAATCTCAAGCAGGGCAGTATGGGTGTGAAAGAGTATTTTCTCAAGTTTACTCAGTTAGCCAGGTATGCTTCCTATGTAGTAGCAAACAATAGGTCTAGAATGAGAAAGTTTGTATCTGGGGTGTCATATAGTGTGGTTAAGGAGTACAGAACAGGGATGTTGATTAAGAAGATGGACATATCCAGGCTCATGGTCCATGCTCAGCAGATAGAAGATGCTAAGATCATAGAGAGAGAAAGAGGTAGAATAAGAAAGCTAGAATAGTAGCTTCAATTTCAATTAGCCTAAGTCAGAGGGCGGTAACCGTTCCCAATTTTATAAAAAATATTTAGTTCCAACTCCGTCTTTAGCTAGTTCTTCAGTACCTCAATTCAGAAATAGTAACAATAATAGGGCGCCAGGCTCTAAATCTCAGGGTAGTATTAGAAGTGCTCGAACAAATCATCTATGTCAGCAATGTGGCAAGAACCACAAGGGTGTCTGTAGAGCTGGCAGTGATGTGTGTTTTGGGTGTGGCAAGCCATGACACAAGGTCAAAGATTATCCTTAGTCTGGGTCTCAGGGTCAGCATAACCGTCCCCTAGCTCAGTCCTATCGCCCAAATTAGTAGGGTGCCTCTTCCAGTGCCACCAGTAGGCAATGCCTAAATAGGCTTTATGCACTTCAGTCTAGACAAAATTAGGAAAATTCTCCTGATGTGGTCACTGGTATGTTACAGATCTTCTATTTACATATTTATGCGTTGTTAGATCGAGGGGCTTCTTTATCTTTCGTAGCTCTTTATATAGCCGTTAATTTTGGAGTCAGTCTAGAAATCCAAGTAGAGCCTTTCGTAGTTTCTACCTCAGTGGGTAAATCTATCATAGCCCAATGGGTATACTAGAACTGTTCATTTATGATATCTTAAAAAGTTACTTCAGTAGATATTGGAGAGCTAGAGATAATAGATTTTAATGTCATTCTCGGCATAGATTGGCTCCAATCATGTTATGCCTTAGTTGATTGTAGAAACAGAATAGTTTATTTTTAGTTTCCAAATGAACTAGTCCTTGAATGGAGGGGTAGTACCACAGCGGTTAAGGGTCAGTTGATTTCATACCTTAGAGTGAGAAAAATGATATCCAAAGGATGTATATACCATCTTGTGTGAGTCAAAGACTCCAACTCAAAAACTCCAACTCTTGAGTCAGTTCTAGTAGTAAATGAATTCTCAAATTTGTTTTCCAAAGATCTTTCTGGAGTTCCTCCCGTTAGGGAAATAGACTTTAGAATAGACCTTATTTTAGATACTCAGCCCATATCTATTCCACCGTATAGAATAGAACCAATAGAACTCAGAGAGTTAAAAGAACAGTTGAAGGATCTCCTAGATAAAAGATTCATCCGACCCAGCATTTCCCTATGGGCTGTACCAATTCTATTTGTGCGTAAAAAATATGGTTACCTCAGAATATGTGTAGACTACCGTCAGATGAATAAAGTCACAGTCAAGAATAAGTACCCACTTCCCAAAATCGATGACTTGTTTGACTAACTTCAGGGTCCTAGTTACTTTTCTAATATAGACCTCAGATCAGGCTATTATCAGCTCAAAGTCAGAGAATGTGACATTCCAAAAATAGCTTTCAAAACCTGGTATAGTCCCTTCGAGTTTCTAGTCATGTCCTTTGGTCTTACTAATGCCCCAGTAGTTTTCATGGACCTAATGAACCGCGTGTTCAAGCAGTACTTGGATATGTTCATTATAGTCTTTATTGATGACATTCTTGTCTATTCCCGTAGTGAGAATGATCACGTAGATCACCTTAGAATCGTACTTCAGAATCTCAGAAATCATCAGTTTTTTGCCAAATTTAGTAAGTGCAAATTTTTTCTAAGGTCAATAGTATTCCTTGGTCATGTTATTTCCAATGATAGCATTAGAGTGATCCTCAAAAGACCGAAGTAGGGAGAAACTATCCTAGACCTATCTCTCCATCAGATATCAGGAGTTTCTTGGGTTTAGCTGGCTATTACCATCGGTTTGTTGAAGGGTTCTCATCTATTGCATCCCCCATATACAGATTGACTTAGAAGAAATTCCAGTTTCAGTGGACAGA
This sequence comes from Capsicum annuum, assembly GCF_002878395.1. Classification (NCBI taxonomy): domain Eukaryota; kingdom Viridiplantae; phylum Streptophyta; class Magnoliopsida; order Solanales; family Solanaceae; genus Capsicum; species Capsicum annuum. The sequence goes on from NW_025876747.1 coordinate 8,339, forward strand.
TTCTTGTGAGAAGAGTTTTTAGGAGTTGAAGAATCGACTCACCTCAGCCCTAGTTTTGACTCTACCCAATGGTTCTAATGGTTTTGTTGTGTACTGTGATACATCCAGAGTAGGTTTCGGTTGTGTCCTCATGCAGAGAGCTAAGTTCATAGCCTACGCCTCCAAACAACTTAAACCCCATGAGAAGAATTATCCGACTCATGATCTCGAGTTAGCAGCTGTAGTATTTGCCTTAAAGATTTAGAGGTATTACTTGTATGGGGTGTATGTTGATGTGTTCACATATCACAAAAGCCTTCAGTTTGTGTTCTCTCAGAATGATTTGAATTTGTGTCAGATAAGGTGGTTAGAATTATTAAAAGATTATGACATGAGTATTCTTTATCATTCGGACAAAGCCAATGTAGTGGCGGATGCTCTCAGTAGACTGTCTATAGGTAGTGTTGCTCATGTTGAGGATAGTAAGAAAAATTTAGTTCAGGAAGTTCATCAGCTTACCTTACTAGGTGTCCACTTAGTCGATTCAGCAGAAGGTAGTGTGTGGGTTCAGAATAGTTTTGAATCCTCTCTAATTTCTGAGGTAAAGAAAAAATAAAATAGAGATCCCAGTCTTGTTAAGATGAAAGAGTCAGTTAGAGATCAGAAAGTAGAGATTTTCTCCCATGAGGGAGATGGTATGTTACGTTGCCAGGGTCTTTTATGTGTGCCAGGTGTAGATGGCTTGAGGCAATGAATTCTTGCAGAAGCGCATGGTACACGTTACTCTATTTATTCAGGGACCACTAAGATGTACCGCGATTTGCAGGAGATCTATTAGTGGAGTGGGATAAAGAAGGATATTGCAGAATTTATAGCTAAATGCTCTACGTGTCAACAAGTTAAGATTGAGCACCAGAAGCCTAGTGGGTCTATGCAAGAGTTTAGTATTCCCTCATGGAAGTGGGAATAAATGAACATGGACTTTATGACGGGTTTGCCTCGTACCATCATCATCTTGATTCTATTTGGGTTATCATAGATAGGATGACCAAATTAGCTCATTTCTTTCCAGATCATACTTTCTATTCAGCTAAGGACTATTCCAAACTCTATACCAAAGAGTTGATCATGTTATACGTAGTTCGAGTATCCATTATCTCAGATAGAGGTACCCAGTTTACCTCTCAACCCAGTTTACCTCTTATTTCTAGAAAGTATTCCAAAAGGGTCTTGGAACCCAAGTTTATCTCAGTACAACCTTCCACCCTCAGATAGATGGTCAAGCAGAAAGGTCTATTCAGACTCTAGAAGATATGCTACGAGTATGTGTTGTCGATTTTATGGGTAGTTGGGATGACCACTTGCCTTTGATCGAGTTCGCATATAATAACAGTTATCACTTCAGTATTCAGAAGGCTCCATTTGAAGCTCTCTATGGTAGGAGATGTAGATCTCCAATTGGTTGGTTTGAGGTAGGTAAGGCCTCAGTAGTAGGGCATGTCCTAGTGTTCGATGCCTTAGAGAAGGTTCAGTTAATCAGAGAAAGACTTAGGGCCACCCAGAGCCGACAGAAATCCTTTGTAGATGTGAGGAGAAAAGATCTCGAGTTTAAGATCAGTGATTTTGTATTCTTGAAAATCTCTCCCATGAAGGGGGTAAAGAGGTTCGACAAAAAGGAAAAGCTCAGTTCCCGATATGCCGGTCCTGAAAAAATTCTCAATCGTTTTGGAAATGTAGCTTATGAGCTCGAGTTGCCTTCAGATCTAGCCTCAGTGCATCCAGTATTCCATATCTCCTTTCTAAAAAATGCATTGGTGACCCAACAGTCATAGTACCTTTAGAGGATATAAATATTCAGAATAATCTCTCTTTCGAAGAGGTTCTAGTCCAGATCCTCAATCATCAAATTCTCTAACTGAGGAACAAAAAAGTTCCCTTAGTCAAGGTTATTTGGCGAAATCAGTTCATTAAAGGAGCTACTTAGGAAGCAGAAGCAGATATGCGGATCAAGTATCCTTACCTCTTCTCCGCAACCTCATATCCAGCTTAAGGTAACAGTCTTCCTTAGCTTTACTCAGTTCCATGTTTAGCTATAATTATAACTTCATATCCATTACCGTTGCATATTCAGTCAGGCATTTATGAATCAGTTCAGTCACGTACTCATGCATCAAATATGCATGTTTAGTATGAAAAAATCAGCTTATCATTACTTTAGTTATGTATTCCATGAATCATATATGCATGTTTAGTGTAAGAGCTCAGTTTGTCAGTAGTTCAGTTATGTAGTCATGCATCAAATATGCATGTTCAGTGTGTAAACTCAGTCTATCAGTGTCTCAGCTTAATTAGACTCATTCGAGGATGAATGTTCCCACGGGGGAGATATTGTAATACCCCATATTTCTCAAGCTTAACTTAACTCTCAGTTCATAAGTTATCGAATATACAATTTTGAAAACACTCAGTATTTTTCAGTTTGGAGCTTATTTTTGCGTAGGAAATTCAATTAGCTTTCCAACAATATAAAATTCACCCAAATTCGATACAAAGTAAGAAGTTATGGCAATTTTAAGTTCCAGTGGTTAAACACCGACATTTTGATCACTAGCGCATCGCAGAGCCAGTCTAAATAACAATTGTCAATTTTCAGTGTGACTCCATGATCTCACCACATCGCGGAAGGCTTTTAATTCCTAATTGTCCAATTTTAGTAAGGGACTGCGATATTGTCGCGTCGCGCCAAGGACCCAGTTTATATTTATCAATTTCCAGTGAGTCAACGCGATTGTATCACATCGTGCTAAGATTCCAGGTCTTATCCAAGCTGGCAACGCAATACCACCGCATCACACCACCATGAATCTTCCCAATTAGCAATTTCCAGAGACCTGGCACGATAACGCCGCATCGGGCCAAGGGTGAAAATTGGGGCATTTCAGTTAATTCTAACATTTAATTTCCAAGGGCTTTTAGTTCTTTTGCCCTCATTCTAGTCAGTCTAAACACGGGATTAAAGCCCTAGATATCCTATTATCCCATTATTTGCTCACTTATCTCAAGAAATAAAAGTTTTCTCTCTAAAATACAAAACCCTAGCTTCAAGAATCAAGGCTAAAACTCAAGAATTTCTTCAAGCACCTTCAAGAACTAATAACCCCTGGTATGTTAGGTGTTCATTTATGGGTCCCTTTCACCCATAGAGTCTAAGAATCCATTTTTAAAACTTCGAGATTTATGATTTATGATTTATGATTTTCATGCTTGGAATTGAATGTATTCATGTTCATGATAGAAATTGGGATCAAATGTATGTTTAATTACAAGTTTCCATGAAATTAAGATAGTTATGTGGTGAATTATATGAATTGTATACTTAACCATTAAAATTGATTGTTGTATTCATGATTACATGTGTTGACCATCATCATGTGAAATATTCCATACTCCTCAAGTATTTGCTAAAATGCCTAGGTGAAGTAGATAGTGGAATCTTGACATGTCATTATGTGGTCCAAATCATGTATAAGCTTATGCCTTACAAGTGCTTGATGAAATACCCTTATGAGTGAATTATGGATAAAGGTACATTGTCGTGTATCTCAAAATCATGCTATGCTTTGTTTTCCATGATATCGAGTCCTGGGGGTATTTAATACCCGACAATTTAGCTGTGTGCCTAGAGCCAGTTTTAGTTACAAAATCTCAGTCATGTCATGATCAGTAGTACTCTCAATCAGTTATAAAACTCAGGAAAAATCAGTAAGCTCAGTATCATTCCAGTCCAGTTTAGTATACTCATTTCAGTGTCTTTTAGGTGGGAGTAGGATTCAACACCGAGTGAACCCAAGGATGGGGGCTCACCTACCAGTAGAGGGTGTGATCCTTAGAAGGAATCCTTGCATTCTAGAACTACGTAGCCAGCGTAGGTTGAGACATCAAACCTACCAGTTGAGGGTTGATGAGGTGTTTTAACTTGACAGATGAGGGTTGTACCATTCTCATTAGAATACCTACCAGATAAGGGTAACTCTTCAGTAACTTTACTCGTGGCACGGTACTGACACTCTTCCAACTGGGGTCATAGGTTGGACCCCAAATCAGTTATCTTATATTTTTTAGGGCATATCGGTTAGATGATTACCTTCCACAGTCTTAGTTTCAGTCTTTAAAATAGAACTCAATTCAGTTCTTCAAAATTAGGACTGTCAGATACAGTTAACCAGTGTCAGAAATTAGTTACTCAGTATAAGAATTCAGGACTTAGCTTCATACAAGCTTAGTCACAGTATTTCTTTATGTGCACATTAGTGCAGACTCAGTATTTATAGCAGTATTAGCTATCCATGTACTCTCATGTTCAGTTACTCTATATTATACAGTCTATTATTGTTCAAGGATATGAACTCTTACACTCAGCCTTACCTCATCTAGCATACCAGCACATTCTACGTACTGACGCATACTCTTTCTTTGCGCTATGATATCTCATATCATAGGTTTGGACGCTCAGGTTCCCGATTTCACATAGATAGATTTAGATTAGGCCAGCAGCAGTAGATTAGTAGTGATTCCTCATCATTTGAGGATATT
>NW_025876748.1:0-5021 GCF_002878395.1 Capsicum annuum
ATTTCTAAACATTCAGTCCTATAGATTAAACTATTTGGTCAAATCTGTCAAATTTAGATAATCATTAAAAGACTTTTCACTTTAAGTCTTATCCTTGTTTACTACACATTGTCTACATCATGAGAATGAGATGGGTAATTGACAATGTTGAACCTGTCAAACACAACTTTGTTTGATCTTTTTGAACCTAGCTCTTGGGATCTCCATTCTACTAGGTAGAATTACCGTCATGTTGACTTGTCCTACGCCTTAAACCCATTTCCTTGGATATCCTCTCAACTCCTTCTCTAGATAGGCCTTGTGTAAGTGGATCCGACACATTATCCTTTGACTTTACATAATCAACAGTGATAATTCCACTAGAGAAAAGTTCTCTAACGGTATTATGTCTCTGTCTTATTTGACGAGACTTACCGTTATACATCATGCTCCCTGCCCTACCTATTGCTGCTTGGCTATCACAGTATATACATACTGGTGCCACTGGTTTGGGCCAATAAGGAATATCTTCCAAGAAATTCCGGAGCCATTCTGCTTCTTCACCGGCTTTATCTAATGCGATAAATTCAGACTTCATTATAGAGCGAGCAATACATGTCTGTTTGGATGATTTTCAAAAGACTGCACCTCCACTGATAGTAAATATATATCCAATTGTGGATTTTACTTTGTTCGATCCGGTGATCCAATTTGCATCACTATATCCTTCAAGTACCATGGGATATTTATTATACTGCAAAGCATAGTCTTGAGTGTATTTAAGTTACCCCAAAACTCTTTTTCTTGCCATCCAATGAGTTTTGTTGGGATTACTTGTGTACCAACTCAATTTACTAATAGCGCATGCTATATCTGGTCATGTACAGTTCATCAAATACATTAAACATCCCAATACTCTTGCGTACTCCAATTGTGAGTCACTTTCACCTTCATTCTTTCAAAGTGCAAAGCTCACATCCAAAGGAGTCTTGGCAATACTGAATTCCATATACTTGAATTTGTCAAGTACCTTTTCGATATAATAAGACTGTGACAATGTCAACCCTTGTGGAGTTCTATGGATTCTTATACTTAAGATCACATCCGCAACTCCAAGGTATTTCATATCGAACTTGCTCTCGAGCATTCGTTTCATTGCATTTATGTGTACTACATCTTGGATTTTCTTCATTATATACATTCTCACTTGGTTCATCTCAAGGTCGTTTAGACCCCCCACTAGACTGTTTATGTCTAGTTTTATACGAATAAATGTTTTCAAAGAATTCAACATTATCTGATTCAATTACCATATTTTCATTAATATCCAGATGTTCAGATTTATGAACCAAAAACCAATATACTTTACTACTTTTAGCATATCCTATGAACACACAGTCCACCGTCTTAGGTCCTATCTTAAACCTTTTAAGCATAGGAACTTGGACCTTTGCTAGACACCCCCACACTTTGAAATATTTCAAGTTGGGTTTCCTTTCTTTCCATTTTTTATAAGAAATTAATTGTGTCTTACTATGGGGAACTCTATTGAGTATATGATTGGCTGTAACGATAGCCTCCCTCCACAAGTTTTGCGGTAAATCGGAACTTATAAGTAAGGCATTCATCATTTCCTTCAAAGTTTGGTTTTTCCTTTCCATAATTCCATTAGATTGAGGTGAATACGAGGCCGTAGTTTGATGAACAATTCCATTCTCTACATATATTTAGGCGAAAGGAGATTCATATTCTCCACCCCTATCACTTCTTATCATTTTTATCTTTTTCTCTAATTGATTTTCTACTTCAGTTTTGTATTGCCTAAACACATCTATTTCTTCATCCTTACTATTTAGCAAGTAGACATAACAATATGTAGTGCAATCGTCAATAAAAGTTATGAAATTCTTTTTCCCGCCACGTGATGGTGTTGACTTCATATCACAAATGTCAGTGTGTACTAAGTCTAAAGGATTGGAATTCCTTTCAACGAATTTATAAGGATGCTTTGCATACTTTGATTCTACACACGTTTGACACTTTAACTTATTGCACTCAAAGTTTGGCAAAACTTCTAAGTTAATCAGTTTTCGTAATGTTTTGTAATTAACATGGCCTAAACGTTCATGCCATAAATTATAAGACTCAAGCAAATAAAAAGAATTTAAAATTTTATTTATTTCAACATTCATTACATTCATCTTATAGGGGCACTCGGTGAGATAACCTTTTCCTACATATATTTATCCTTTGCTAATTATAATTTTTCCAGAAATTGTTACACATTTGAATCTGTTCTTGTCAAGAAGTGAAATAGAAATCAAGCTCCTGTGTAATTTCGGAACATACAAGACATTGTTCAGTGTCAAAACCTTGCCTGAAGTCATTTTCAAGCACACTTTTCCTGTTCCTTCTACCTTAGTAGTAGCGGAGTTAGCCATGTAGATCATTTCTTCTACTTGAGCCGGAGCGAATGACAAAAACAACTCTTTGTTGGCACACACATGGCGGGTAGCACCAGAATACATCCACCATTCACGAGGATTCCCCACTAAGTTGTATTCTAAGAACATAGCACACAGATCATCATATTCTTTGTTGGACTCAACCATATTAGCTTGGACCTTTTTCTTGTCTTTCTTAAGGGTACGGTAATCCGTGAACTTATGGCCAATTTTGCCATAGTTGAAGCACTTTCCCTTGAATTTCTTCTTGGGTTGATTGCTTCCTTGTTCAACTTTCCTCCTTTTCTTAGAATTGTTTTGGTCATCTTCTACAATATGTGCTTCATTAATTGTAGAATTTCTTTTTGACCTTCTCTCGACAACCTTATTATCCTCTTCAATATGCAGTCGAACAATAAGATCTTCGGCAATCATCTTCTTGCGTTTGTGTTTCAAGTAGTTTTTGAAGTCTTTCCACATAGGTGGTAGATTCTTAATGATTGCTACTACTTGAAATGCATCATTCACAATCAAACCTACAAAACATTTTATGTGAGTACTAAGAACATTTTCAATTTTTTCAACTAAGGTATTTTTCAAAGATATACCTTCCTCTAGGAGATCGTGAATGATTACTTGTAATTTCTGCACTTGAGAGACAACCGATTTTCTATCTATCATTTTAAAGTCAAGGAACCTTGCAACAAAGAATTTCTTAATTCGCACATCCTCTGTCTTGTATTTTCGTTCTAGTTCCCCCCACAATTCCTTCGATGTCTTAGTTCCACTGTAAATATTGTAGAGGTCGTCTTGGAGACTACTTAATATATAATTCCTGCAAAGTAACTCCGATTGTTTCCAATCCTCTATAATCATAAAATGCTCTTTGTCCGAGGTTCCCTCGGGCACCTCAGGAGCATCCTCACTAGTGAACCTTTGAAGCCAAAGAGTGGTAAGTTAAAAGAATATCTTTTGTTGCCATCGCTTAAAGTCAATGCCCGTAAATTTTTCGGTCTTCTTTGTAGGTGTCATTGGTTGCGGAGCATTTGATCGACTTGTTGAGGCAATACTAGTTGCACCCACAGTCATAGCCACATCTTGCATTTGAATTTCGTTAGTCATTTTTTCTGCCACCACAAGACAATAAAATTTAGTATTTTTAGAATACTACTTATAAAGTTAAACAACTTTAAACTCTTCTTCTTGTTTCTAGTTAACGATGAAGATTTTATGACTTCCAATCGTCAACCGAATATTTCTCTAACTTGTGATTAAGATTTTATGTTTTCAAATAACTAGTTAAGTTCAAAAGGAGTAGAAAGCTTAAAGCTTTAATCTCCAAAAACAAGCAATACAGATTCTGCAAAAAAATATTCCTTAAGATTGTTATTTTATGTGTATTTCAGGTACACGAATCTGTATATATACAACACCAACTTCAACACTAGTTCATCTATAAACAAGAACACCTTTGAAGTTCTTTAACACCTTCAACACAAGATTACTAATAATTTATCCAAGAAGTGTATTAGATATCAGAAAAATTAGATGAAACAAAATTTAATGCCAAGTCCCCCGACTTCACAGAGTGTCCTTAAGGAATAATTCCCCTCACTGTACCCAAGGTTATAGAATCTTTCTCCTAGGATAAAATAGCCTATAATTCGAACTATAGTGGTACCTCAAATTGTTGGATTCTACGAACCCACTCAACAGTTTGATTGATCATATAGAATATTTTTTAAGACAAGAAAAGAGTTTTTATTTCAGAAAATTTTCATGTCTAAACCTGTAGATGAAAGCAGGTTTATATAGCTTTCATATGCCTCTTCTGAAAAGTAGCAATGGTTCACTTAAAAGGTGTGACCTTCCTGAAAAATCATGTCTGTTCGTCTAAAGATTGAATCTTTTTTGAACAGGCAGACCATTTCATGAATCAGTGTTTTATTTCATTGAAGGATTGCATTCTTCTGAATCATCAGTTCGAAACAGTGCATCTTTCAAAAGCATTAGTTTGAAACAGTACCATGCATGCATATAACTGGAGGATTAAAACACAGAAAAATTTACTGCGTTTTTATTTTCTCTTCGGATTAAATTTCTGTCAAATAAATTTTGTCCAAAAAGATAGATCTCATCGATCGATCATTTTCCATATCCAAATCCAAATCCAAAGTCGAGCGAGCGACGATGGCGACGGTGCGAGGTATCTCTTATTTCTAGCCTCACTTACCATGTGGAATAAGTGTTTCTCATCTTACACTCATATGTTCTTTTCTTCCACCAATGTGGGAGAAAGGGTGAACTTTCTAATTTGGGAGTACACTTTCTAAATTGGTGTCTCCCTTCTCTCCACCATTTTTTCTCCATTTTTCATTCACACTTTTTCATATACTTTGAACCTAACAATCCCCCACATGAATTAGAAATGGCTATTTTTCATAAATTTTTTATTGACAAGTATGTCATCAAGCAAAGACTGATTGCATCTGGATAAGTGGGTTTTCCTTTGAACTTTCCGTAGTAAACATGAATCGGATGCCCTCGGTCAATTGGTAGATTTGATATCTTTGAACCGTCAAGCTTTAGTGTACACCT
>NW_025876749.1:0-1121 GCF_002878395.1 Capsicum annuum
TTTTAGAAGTTAGAAAATTATACGAAAAATACTATAAGATATAATGTAATTATTTTCATATTAATATAATGAAAAAATACATCTTAAAATGTCTATCAAAAGTCAATCCAATTTTTAGTGGTATTTTAAATAATTATTTCATTATTTAATTTTAGTGATTGATTCACCTATATTTTACAAATATAATTATCAGCTAGAATAGTTATTCCATTTAGTAAAAATAAATTTTTTAGGATTTGAGTAAAATTAAGAAAAAAACCCGTGTCTTGTTTTCCTGTAACCTCATTATTCCCTCCATTATTTCCCTCCAAACTTTTCACAATAGAATTTAGGTTTAATTCTAAATTCTAAGGAAACCTTTCATTCTCATCTTCCTTTCTGAACTACGGTTAAAGCTCTCAAGGTCACCCACCCTATATTCTCTCTTAATCCCGGTAAATTCACATTCAGTGTAATTAATCGTTTTGGATATTTTTTATTAATTATAGATATGTCCTTTTTTTGCCTTCACTCTACTAAATAATGAACTTTTTTAGATTTCTCAACAACTGTTTATTTTTTTATTGTATCTGGTTGTCCCCTTTTTCTTTTTATTTGTTTGATTCGTAAAACTTGCTTTATTTTTAAACTTTTGGTGAGTTTTTTCTGCATTTTTTTCAATTTTTTTTTATAATCGTGGTATTCGGGCCAGCCTTCGTGTACCTCGGGTAATTTCATTGAAATTTTGATGTTTTATTTTATGATTTTGATGAAATTTTGATGGTGAATAAAATTAGAATCAGATTTATATGCTTATGTTGTTATTGTTGATGTTCTGCTGGTGCTTATGGTTTAACACTATAGACCACTGTCAAGTTTAATGGGAAACTTTTGATACAAAAGCGTGATATTAATGTGTTTCAGTTGTGATCATGTAAAGAATGCAAGTTGATAGTTAGTTCTAAGCAGCAATAGTGAATTTCCCTTGATAATAATAAAAGTAATAGTTATAATTCTCTATACAAGATCAGTTTACCATAATAAACTTATATATATAAAAGGTGTAGAATTTTATTCGTAAGTAGTAAGTACCAAGAATGAACCAAAAGTGTACATCAGAAAGAGGAACATCCTTTTAAATA
>NW_025876750.1:0-1332 GCF_002878395.1 Capsicum annuum
ATTAGCACTCAGAAATAACATGATAATGACATGTCGAAGTGCAAAAAATTATAGAATTGTGCCAAAAGAAAAGTGAAAAAAAAGTGCAGAAAAACAATTTTTTATGTGAAAGTGTCAACCTTACTCATGAGATGTAACTTGAATGGAAGAAATAGAAGAAAAAAATAAAAATAATAAAAATTGCGGAAAAAGAAGAAAAATATCAAAAAAAATAAAAATCAAAGAAAATGTAAAAGTTGAGAGAGAATAGAAAAACTAAAGGTTGATAAAAAAAAGATTAAATAAAAATAAAGGTCGAGAAAAATTTAAAAACAAAAAATCAAATAAAAAATAGCTTTTTTTTTAAAAAATAAAAGTAGACGTTGAAAGGTGTAAAGAACAAAAGTAAGGGTTAAGAAAAATTAAAAATAAAAAAAATAAAATAAAAAATAAAAAATATAAATGTAAAAGAAAAAAAAAGAAGTTGAGAGAAAAAAAAAGTAAGGGTTGAGAAAATTAAAAAAAAAATTAAAGTAAAATTAAAAAGAAAAAAAATAAAAGTTAAAATATTTAAATATGAAGTTGTTATACATAAGAATATTTATTTAATTTACTCCATTAATAGGGGTAATTTTGTCAAAAAAAATATTAATTAATAGATAAAAACTATTTTAAAGAAATTTTTTTTATTTGAGACTAAAATTTAAAAGGCACCCAATTTAGGTTTATTTTTTGAAATTCACCCTTTGTGTCTCTTTCCTATTCTGCCTCTGTTGCTTTATAAGTAGCGCTAAACAAATTTGCCGCGGAACTTCAAACAAATTTTGCGACCGAATTTGAAACCGAACTTGTTATCTGAAAGTTGTACGGATATGGGTAGAGACCATCTGGGTAAAAATCTCTTACTTTAAACATATTCATTGTTTACTTTCGGATAATTAAAATTCATTCTTTTTTTGTGTGTGTTTATTTGTAATATTTTACTGTGTCAGGAGGAGTGATTCTGGTATTGCTTACATTGAGAGGAATTGATTTTTCGAGCAAAAGACTGTTAAGTAAAAAGGAGGAGAAAACTTCAACAAATGTACGTGTAAACTCTAGTTTTGTTGTTGTTTTATGAGAACAAATTTGTATAAGATTAGAAAAGAATCATATCGTAATCAAGTGAATATGATGAATTAACCGTATGTTTTTAATTCAAGAGTCAAAGCATGTTATTTATGAACAATTATACCTTTTTCTAGATAACTTGGGTTCAATAACAAATACTTATTCTAGTAGTACTATTTTTAAATCTGGATTTTCTTTTTTGATTTATGTAAAATTTCTTCTGAAGTATTTTTGCTTGCGCGT
>NW_025876751.1:0-1488 GCF_002878395.1 Capsicum annuum
AGAAAAAATAGCATCTTCAACTCTCGGTTGGTCGGAACAAGCCACGGATGGACAATCTAAAATAAATTGGTACATATATTAAGAATGATGATGAAATCATTTAATCATTAATTAAAACAAAAACTTGATTAGAATTAGACTTACTGCTTCCTTGGGGGGTTGAAAAGACCAAGAAATTTTGCATTTTTATCCGTTTTGGCCGACAACTATCTCAAAATTCTTGGACAGGAAACTTCTTCCTAGTAGTTCACTTGTTGTCTGAAATAAGGAATGGTTTCAAATGCCCAAGCCTATAATATAAAGTCAATAAATCAAAATCATTATCGAATAAAAAAATGATAAATCATATCATGATAAAAGAAATATTTACCATGAAGGCCCATGGAAAACCATATAAGTTGACTATTTTTGGCGTTAATGGAGTCAACAAATATTCGACAGTCATTTTGAAGCTTTCATAACCCCAAAGATAGTTGTTAATGCCTCAAGATCCTTGGAGAGATTTATTAAACAGAGGATTATGTTATTGTTAACGTCTCTCGCCCAAAGAACATTATGTACAAATCAAACCAAGCACAATGATTGTTTGTGCTTCTTTGAAAGTCCTTTACCTTTCAACGTTTCTATCAGATTTTTATTTTTGAAGGTTGGACCAACAATGGACACCAGGTCAACACGATCACTCGACTTGCCTTTTCCCTTTTTGGGTGCGCGGGGTACTTTTTTTTTAGGTCAGAGTAGGTATAACTTAAGAAGGAGAAGGAGGATAATATTTTAGTCCGGTAACTATGGCAAACTCCTTCCAACCAAAATAAATAAGCATGTCATAACAATTTATCCACACCTCATCCATCTTATCTTTGTTTTCATATATAAACCTGCGCTTGAGAAGATCATATACCATTTTCATCTGGAAATGAGCATTGTTGTCCTCCCACAAATCAAGATATTGCCCAAAACAATTTTCCCTGAAATAAGAATCAAATTTTTGTTCTCGAAATATTTTTCTGAAGGCGTCGAAAGATTTCCCATGACAGAATTAACCACGATATCACCTGTTAAATCTGTGGCACCATCGTCCATCGCACTGCATTCTCACAGGATAACGATCAATGTTGAAGGTTTTGACCAACTCTTCAGTGGAAGGGCTATTAGCATTTGGATCATCTCTTTTGAAAGATTCCTCCTTTCTGTGTTCATTATCTTCTGCTCCTGATTGAGATAACACTTGTAAAGCAAGCTCATAGAGTGGTGGATGTAGCTGAGCTGCTGCACTTGTTCCTTTACTTGAACTTGATTTGATTTTTTTTCTTTTGGGAGCCATGTTATCTTAAATTAACAAGAATATAACATAGATTATAATTGATTAATGCATAACAGTAATATAACTATTCCAATAGACAACTAATCTGTTGCACCAGGTATGTTATCTGTTGGAACATATAATCAACCTATTGCAACGGATGAGTAATCTATGGGAACCATAAA
>NW_025876752.1:0-2094 GCF_002878395.1 Capsicum annuum
ATATTATACTATAGATTATAGATATAGAAGACCCTAAACCAAAAAGAAATTAAAAAAAGTAAATGTTGTCTAAACCAAAAAGAAATTTAAAAAGTAAATATTATAAATTTCAACACCTAAAAGAAAGCTAAAACATGAAAATCTTTTAAAGTCTCCTACTTAGAAAAAAAATTTAAGTAAATCAGATAAAAAAAAAGAGAAAAGACATCTTTTTCCCCCTGAACTTGTCCTCCAAACTCACTTTAGAACTTAAACTTAACTTTCATTTATTTACCCCCTTAACAACTTTCAAGTGAATTAAATTCACCCCTTACGGCTGAAGTGGCAAAAAAAAAGGTGAGTGATTTATTTTTAAAAGGGCTCACTTTATTGTTATTATTATTATTATTATTATTATTATTATTATTATTATTATATATATATATATATATATATATATATATATATATATATAATAAGAAATAAGAAACCCAACTCATCTTCTTCCTCACCTGCACCCCGTACCCCTAGTCCCAAAACCCTCACCCCTTCTGATCGTTCTTCATACACCGCCATCCCAAACTCCTTTCTCCTTCGTCTAATTCTCTATCTCCATTTCTATTGCACTTTATCAATATATTTCTTCAAGAAAGAAAAAAGCATATCTAAAAAAGTTGTGAATTTCAACAACACTTTTTTCAAAATCCATTATTGAGAAAAAAAAGGAAGACAAGTCAAATAGTTTCATCAATTTTACAATCTCTCCAAAAGTTCAAACTATAATCAAAATCTCATCGGTCAACAAAAGTATGTTTGCCTGAATTCAAGTCCAATTTACTTACTCTTTGAAGAGGAGAATTCATTGAACTTACTGTTTGTATTGTAGAATTTATGATTTTTGATTCCTCTACTGAATTTTACATGTATTAATCAAGATACATGAACGACTTTTTTTGTGTATTTTTCAGCAAAGTGGAAGGAGATGGGTTGTGGTCAACTGGTGGTTGTTGTTTTTCGGTAGGAGTTGATTGAATCAAAATAATTAATTAATTTTTTGGTCATTGACTTTGTAGTTTAGGGGGCGGCACCAGAGTTAGTTCACTGGAACAATGAGCTCCGGTGATCAAAGAAGTATTTTTGGATATTGTTTGAACAATGAGTTGGCCGCTGATTGCTTGTTGTTGGTTGAATAAGATAGAAAATTGGGGGAGGGTTGAAGAAGATAGAAAATGTGTGTGGGGGGGGGGGGAATGGGGATGTATTTTTTTTAAAATAATATATATATATATATATATATATATATATGTATATATATTTATTTATATTTTATATATATTTAAAAAATATTTTGCTTGTGTGGCTCCGACCTGGCATTGAAGTGGCACTGATGTGTGGGCGAGTGTATCACACTCTCCATTGGAAAGTGGTATTCAGTTTTGAGAGGCGAAATCAATACACTTTAAAGATGTTAAGGGGGTAAATAAACGGAAGTTAAGTTTAAGTACTAAAGTGAGTTTGGAGGACAAGTTCAGGGAGAAAAAGATGTCTTTTCTCTAAAAAAAAATAAATTTGAAATGACAAACAAAAAAATGCAAGTGGCATCTCTGCTTGACTACTTATAAAAATTTGGCACGGACAAAAACATTTTAAGAAAACAACTAAAAACTATACTAATAATAAAAAGAGAATCCAAATGTCTATTTTGGATCAGTTAGCTTTTAAAAAATATAATAGTTAAAATTTAGTATATTTATTTTATTATTAGGATTTCATATATATGCTACTGGTTATTTCTTTTCATGTATTTTAAAAGTCCTTAATTTCTATCCCATATAATTTAGGAGTGTTTAATTTCAATTCATATATTTTTAGGAGTCCTTAATTTGATTAAATAATAATTTTTTTTAATAGGTGAGAAGATAATTTCATCTATTGCGGAGACTTTTAATGAAGGGTAAAAAGTTCAAATCACTTTACTAAGGGCCTTCACACTTTTAATATAGATATAGATTATTATGTAATATTAGGGTCATGTTTAAGGGTTGGGTTTTTAAGTTTGCGGTAATTTAGTAATTTCATTTTAATTTTTTTATGTTGGTGCTTTTAAGGTAATAT
>NW_025876753.1:0-1969 GCF_002878395.1 Capsicum annuum
ATATCCATCTGCATAGAATTATAAACAAATTCATATGTTAGTAATTACCATTATATTATGTTTTAAAATTTTTATCCAAAAATTATACTTTTAACTAATTAGAACATATAAACGAGTTAATTAATTGAATTAAAAAATTCATATTATAAGTACATACTGCCCTTCTAATATTAAATCTTAATACATACTGCCCTTCAAATATTACATCTTAATTAAAAATTAAAAATTTAAATTCAAAAAATCAGTTTTATAAATTCTTAAATAAAACATGCTAAAAAAATGAATTTCGTGGCAGAAGTTCACAACTTTCAGTTAATGACTACAATAACTTAACAGATAATTGTAAAATTTTTTGTACAATTATAGAGTTATCACCATTCAATAACTACACTGTTATCACCATCGTATTTATCCAGTACACATCTATCTACATTCTACATAATACTCAACCAATCCTTCTTATCCTACTATGTAAACTTCCCTTAAGATTCATTTCCTTCTTCTGTAAATACAATTCAAATTCGACATATATTCTCTTCAACTCTTAAATTCCCTACAATATTCTAATATATTCCACAGATTCCTTTACACACTCATGTAAACATTGTTTCCTTCTTAAACTTCTTCTATTCTGTTGGTCTTTACCATAATCTTCTTCTATTCTGTTAATCTTTACCACAATCTACGTATACCTACATACTCTTTATCAAAAATGATAGATTTCATCAACGACATCACAATCACAAAAATGCACTGGAAGTTAAAAGTCTTGGTTGTTCGCCTGTGGGAAGTGAATGATCGATTTAATCCTGGTGCTTTGTACGCAATTGAAATGATTCTGCAAGATGAACATGTATGCAACATTTTCTACTATATCTATATTGCTATTTCTATCTTACTCTTTGTCTGATTCATTATTCTAACTTTTTTTTTAATAGAGTGATCGGATACAAGCATCTATATGTAGTTCTATTCTTAAACAATTCAAATCTGATATCAAAGAACGTGGTTTGTTTCTTTCTATTCTACGTTATGATAACCAACCTGTTGTTGTTGTTCTACAACTCATTCAGGCACATAAATTTCAAGGTAAATTTGTATTGAAATTGATTTTATAAAAAAATATCAGTGTCGCTTACATGTTTTATGCGGCAGATTCCTATACCATGTGCAATGCCTGGAATGCCTCAAAGTTGTGGATTAATCCAACTGATGATCAATCTGAAGAGTTTAAACAACGATTAATTTTCCTTTTATGTCTTCTACATCTCTCTCTCTCTCTCTCTCTCTTTCTCTCTCTCTCTCTCTCTCTCTCTCTCTCTCTCTATATATATATATATATATATATATATATATATATATATATATATATATATATATTCAAAAGACAAAGTAATATATTCCTCTAATGTCTTACATCAGATTACTTTTTGTTCGTGATAGAAATTTTGACGGAATAACTCATACTATTTCACAGCAAAGTAACTCTGTGCTGGATGATTTATCTAATGGTACTTTACAAGTCAAGACAATTTCTAAATTGTTGGAGATTAGGGAAGTGAGTATAATATTTTTATAACACTGTTTTAAAGTTTTTTTCTTTTTTATTTTGTTATATATTATTATCACAATATATTCTATTTTTTTAACCATTATTCTTTCATCCAATGTTTAACTTTTCACTTTTTTTTATCATTCTCCTTTTCTTAACAAATTACCTTTCTACTTTTGTTGCCCAGATTTAGTTACAAATGCAACAACAAAAATTGTTACATGTTCATAGTCCTACCAGGACTACTTTTTTTAAAATATATCTATTTCATTGTATAATCCTACACTGACATATTCTTTTCAATCATTAAACAAGAAGGTTCTCACTGTTGCATTGTTGCTACTACTGAATTGTTAAACCGAGATAATGGGTGGTCTTATACTGGATGCATTAAGTGTCGAAAAAAAGCAAAAAAAA
>NW_025876754.1:0-1803 GCF_002878395.1 Capsicum annuum
GACATAAACAATTTTGAAAAATCTTCTAGTTCTTCAATAGATGTCTAATACTCAATATGCACATCTTCGAGATGTCACAATCGTTCATATCAACTTATGAACTCATTTATAGTAGAACACAAGTTTATCATGACATGCATTTTTTTTCTTTAGTAAATTTCATATTTACTATTTTAGAAGTATATTTTAGAAGTATATTTTAGAAGTATATTTCAAAATAACTCTTCTCAATTATTCATCCTCTTTCGGAGGTGAGTTGTGATACCATCACAATCAAGTGCACATTTGCATTAATAAGTTTGTCATTCCCCATAGGAATAGAATGTAATCGTTCCTTAAGCCTAGCAAATTCTGATAGCTTATAACCTCTTTCATGATATTGCTACCTCAGGAGTACATCGAGGCATACATATCTTTCAAAGTATATCATATATTGCTACCACATTCACTTTAAGAATGGAGCAAATTGTCATCTTTCAGATCTATCATAAATTGCTACCACATTCACTTCATGGAATGAAGCATATTCAATGGACAAGTTTCATGACTTTTCATCAAAAACACATTATTTTTCCTTAGCCATCATTTTATCATCAATATGGTGCATTGAGATTCAAACTCAATGTCTTATTCATATAAAGACGTCTTAGGCATAAATCAATGAGACTGAACCCAATATCTTATTTTCATGGTGCATGTATTCATATCGTGCTTTTGGCAATATAATCATCTTTAAGTGGTCAAATATTTCTTTAGTCTATTTCACAAAATAACTGGATCCTTAGTAGTACGGTATTCAATTTTCAGAATTTCGTTAAGATGATGACGCAAAAAAATCATAGCCTTAGCACGATTTTTATTAGATGTTGTATTTTCTTTCTTTATGGCATCTCCAAGACCCATAGCATCTAATTGATTTCAGGATTTAAATAGATTTCAACATTCAAACCCATGAAAGGTAGTTCTTACTCGAGACAATGAACCCAGATTTTGTAAGATTATGAATAACAATATGAAAATAAATGAAATAATATCTTAGTCTTCAAATTTGAGACGGTAGAGTCTTGTGCTGATAACGTGTTATGAAATATAAAAGAAAGAACAACAAGAATAAATAGAGAGAAAAGAGATGAGGCCTCTTTATTTCTCTTGAGTGATGCAAGATCATCAGATTGATAATACAATGAACAAAACCCCTCTATTTATAGGAAAAAATACTCTTAGTTTCTGACTAAAAGACAGATACTTCAAATCCTGATAGATATCAACTAGATCTTGATAGATCTTATTTATATTCTTAATAGATATTCACTATAATGTAAATACATTTATAACAATATTAAAGTTTTAGTAATAATTTTTTTTTTAATTTTGTTCATTCATTTCATTATTAAACGTTAATAATGTATGCACTAAGTTACTATTTCACACTTTTCTTTTTTGTATAACCAATAATGCTTATTTTCCCCCATAGAAATTTGTTATATAAATTATTTAAAAAAATCACGATTTGAAGAAGTAAGAACGAAAAAGATTAGCAATGTAAGGGAAAATAGACATTTTTAAAAGTTAGGATAAAAGAGAGAAAGTGTCTACTATTTAAATTGAGAAAACATTATTTTTAAAGTAAATTTGAGGATGTAAATAATTTTTGAGCAGCTTGCACAAATTTTATAATCGTAGAAGCTAATTATTTTCTCTCTCACAACTTTACAACATTACATAAAATTACATAAAAAGGTAGACGGATATATTGTGATTTCTGATCCATAACCAACTAATTTTAAAAATTTGAATTTATCA
>NW_025876755.1:0-2542 GCF_002878395.1 Capsicum annuum
TTAGATGATCATGTAATTACTATGAGATTAATTGAAATCATAATTAAAATTATCAATTCATCTTTAATTTTATTTAAATTGATTTAATTATTAATTATAATTTCTTGATTTTAATTATTTCAAATAAAATTGGTCAATTGACCATTCTACTTAAGACGAAAGACTTATCATGCAATTACTATAAAATTAATTGAAATTGTAAGTCAACTTACTAATTCATCTTTAATTTTAGTTAAATCAATATAGTTATTTCTAATTATGGTTTGGTTTTAATCATTTCAAATAAAATTGGTCAATTGATCACTCTACTCAGGACGAACACACTTAGTTGATAGTGTAATTAACAGGAGATTAATTGAAACTATAATTGAACTTATTAATTTATGTTTAATTATAGTTAAATAAATTTAGTTATTACTAATATAATGTCTTAATATGAATCAATAGATGACTAACATGTTGCAAAATATGAGTAATCTGTTGAAAATGACTAAACAGATAAAGACATCTATTAGAAATGACCAAACAGATAAAGACAACTATTGAAAATGACCAAATAAATATAGACATATGTTGCAACAAATGGCTAACATGTTGCAATAAATGACTCATCTATTGAAAATTATCAAAAAATATAGACATCTGTTGCAATAGATGACTAAGTTGTTGCAACAGATGACTCATCTGTTGAAAATTATCAAACATATAGGATAAATGTTGGAAAATAATTTAAAATACTACAGCTCAGATGTTTTTAAGAGAATTCAAATGTTTGTCCCCTTGTCAAAGGTCTTGTCTTTAATTTTAGTTAAATCAATTTAGTTATTACTAATAATTGCTTAATTTGAATTATTTTAAATAAAATTTATCAATTGATCATTCTATTAAGGACGAATACATTAATTGAAATTGTAAGTTGACTTATCAATTCATCTTTAATTTAGTAAAAATCAATTTAGATATTACTAATAATGACTTAATTTGAATCATTTCAAATAAAATTGATCGATTGATCACTCTCCTTGAGACGAATACACATAGTTGATCATGTAATTACTATAAAATTAATTAAAATTGTAAGTGAACTTATCAATTCGTCTTTAATTTACTTATATCAACTTAGTTATTATGAATAATGGCTTAATTTGATTCATTTCAAATAAAATTGGTCAATTGATCACTCTACTCATGATGAATACACTTAGTTGATCTTTTAATTACTATGAGATTAATTGAAATTGTCAGTATATCTTTAATTTTAGTTAAATCAATTTAGTTATTACTAATAATGACTTAATTTGAAATATTTCAAATAAAATTGGTCGATTGATCACTCTACTCGGGACGAAAACACTTAGTTAATCATGTAATTACGATGAGATTAATTGAAATTGTAAGTGAACTCATTAATTCACGTTTAATTTTAGTTAAATCAACATAGTTATTACTAATAATGGGTCAATTTGAATCATTTAAAATAAAATTAATCAATTAATTATTCTACTAAGGATGAAATACTTAATTGATCATGTAGTTACTGAGATTAATTGAAATCATAATTGAACTTACTAATTCATATTTAATTTTAGTTAAATCAATATAGTTATTTCTAATAATGGTTTAATTTGAATTATTTCATATAAAATTGATCAATTAATCATTCTACTTAGTACGAAACACTTAATTGATCATGTAATTACTATGAGATTAATTGAAATTATTAATTCATCTTTAATTTTAGTTAAATCAATATAGTTTTTTCTAATGATGACTTAGTTTGAATCATTTCAAATAAAACTGTTCAATTGATCACTCTACTCAAGACGAACATACTTAGTTGATCGTGTAATTACCATGAGATTAATTGAAACTGTAATTGAACTTATTAATTCATATTTTATTTTAGTAATCGATTTAGTTATTACTAATAATAACTTAATGTGAATCAATAGATGACTAACACGTTACAACAGATGAGTAATTTGTTGAAAATGACCAAACAAATAAAAACATCTGTTGAAAATAACCAAAAAGATATAGACATCTGTTGCAACAAATGACTCACTTGTTGCAACAACTAATTCATCTATTGAAAATTATCAAACAGATATAGACATCTGTTGCAACAGATGACTAAGTTATTGCAACATATGACTCATCTGTTGGAAATTACTAAATAGATAAAATATGTGTTGAAAAGCAATTTAAAGTACTAGAGCTCAAATGTTTTTAGGAGAACTCAAACGTTTTCCCCCTTGTCTAAGGTCTTGTCTTTAAATCAATTTAATTATTATTAATAATTACTTAATTTGAATCAACAAATGACTAACCTGTTATAAGCATTTATTGCAATATATGACTAACTTGTTGCAATAAATAGGTGATCTGTTGGAAAATAATTAAAATACTAGGGAACTAAAATATTTTTAGGAGAACTCAAATGTTTGTCCCATTTTCTTAAAGAATTGTCTTTAATTTTAGCTAAATGAATTTATTTATTACTAATAATTGCTTAATTTGAATCAGCAGATAACTAACATGT
>NW_025876756.1:0-1421 GCF_002878395.1 Capsicum annuum
TCCTCTCTTATTAATAATATATAGATTCGTGCTTTACGTATCATTTATAATTCATTTGCCGGGCTAAACTGAAGTTCATTAGATTAATTTTGAATTTTCAATGATATACTTGTTAAAATGATTAGCATTAAAAGATGTGGCATTGTATTTAATTAACATGTGATTAGCGTGTAGTTGTGTTGTAAACCACAATTCACGACGCATGCATGCATGCATGCATACATGCAAAATAAAAGAAATTAAAAAAAAAATGCAACAACCGACACATAGAAAATGTGTTAGAGAAGGAATAGAAAGAGAAGAAATCCTTAGGTAAAGAACTCCAACTATAAACTGGTGCGTATATGAATAGTTGAAACAAAAGTGTAGATTATCTATGTAATTAGATAATTGTGAACTTGTGGTAAGGCCGAAAAGTACTACTATCGGCAAGCCACGCATTAATACAATTTTAAATATGTTCAAAAATAATTAAAAGCAGGATGTAAGTAACTTTTAGGCTAACAAATATGATATATCAAAAGATTAATTTAAGCCAGACATAAGTCATTAAAGTGACCGTGCTAGAACCACGGGACTCGAGGGGTGCCTAACACCTTCCCCTCGGTCAACAGAATTCCTTATCCGGATTTCTAGTTCGCAGATCAAAAATTAAGAGTCATTTCCTTTTGAATAGGGATTCAATAAGGTGACTTGGAACACCTAAACTCAATTCCAAGTGGGGACTCTGTAAATAAAATAATCCCTATTCAAAACGTCACTTTAATTGGAAAAACCTATTTTCTTTAAACCAACTCCCTAGCGGGGTGGATACGGTGAGAAATAGGGGTGTGACACTATGTTATCGCCGCTACCATTTTGGCTGGAAAATTGAGGGATTCTTTGTTAAATGGCCTTTTCAAGTTTCTTTTTAATTAAATAGACTACAAGTATTTTTATTTTTTTGAAAAATGGTCCATTTTTTAGAAAAATCTATTATCTATCCGACCGATATATAGACAGATCGATTATCGATCCGACAAATCAGTTGTCAATCCAACAAATTGATTATCGATCCGACCTATATATGGACAGATTGATTATCAATCTGATAGATGAGAAAATGGAAGTACGTCATTTTGCTAATTGAAAACTTGAAGAGGCTTAGTAACCAAATTTTCTGAAAAGTTTCCCTTAGTCAATACGATGGGGTCATAGCTAAACTTTTTTCTTTGGGTACCTAAAAGTGCAACAAAGAAGAATGAGTCAGGAGCCTTAGCATCAGGATTTAGTCCAACTAATGATTATACATTAGTGGCCTATATATGTTGTTCAAAAAGGTCAACATTGTTCAAAAGTGTCAACAAGTGCATGTTGGATACTTCAAAAGTAGTATATTCTTGAAGAATTCTACACAGATGCAGCAACATTATGGAGAGTCC
>NW_025876757.1:0-1561 GCF_002878395.1 Capsicum annuum
TTATTTTATCCCATATTTGTATTTTTAAACTTTTAGCTTTATATGTAGTTAAACTTTCTTCATTATTAAATCCTTTGACTACTATTGGTGTTTTTAATTTATCCCATTTATTTTCTGGTAAACAGTTGTATCTACATAAGTTTGCTTCTGCTCCTGTATCTTTCATAGGTGTATAATATCTATTATAATATCCTTCTACTATTATTTTTAAAAGCACATATATTTTCATATCATGTTAAAGTTTATTTTATGAATAATCTTTCTTTATAATACATTATAGCTAATTGTGTATGTTCTATATTGTACGGTTTTACTTGTTCTAACCATTTTATTTCTAATATTATATCTGTTTTTTGCATTTCTTCCTTTATTTCAAATTCTATTTTTATTTTTCTAATTCCTATTATTATTTCTTTTTCTGTCGTATCCTTAATGTCTATTAGTCTCCTTGGTAAATCTGGGCATATATTACTCTTAGATTTTATTTCTTCATTTTTTACTAGATATTTTGCTATATAATTTTCTTCTTGTTCTGTGTTTATGAGTATAAAATATTCTTTTTCATTTATTGTTTCCGTTATATAATATTGATTTAAATTAACTATTGAAGTTGTTTCATAACTTGTTCTTTTTTATGAACTTGATGATTCTGGTCTATCGTGAGTTATTCTTTTTGATGTACTTATTCCATCATTTATTATTTCTAAATCTTCTTCCATATCTATATTCTTGTAACTATAATCATTATTATCAATTGTTTTTACGAATTGTTCAAAAGAACTTTCTATATGTATTTTATTAATTTTATTTTTTCCTGTTATTTTATGTTTTGTTGTTAGTATATATAAATTTTTACATCTTGCTGTAAATATTTTACTTCCTGGGGTTAGTTCTATTCCTGATATTTTCCAATATAATACTAACGATTTATCTATATTTTTATCTGTTATTGCTACTGAATAATTCGCACTTATTAGAAATTTAAATTTTTGGTATATTAAATTTCCTTTTATGGTAGTTATTATACTTTTTTCTATAGGTTTTATAATCCTATCATCTGCTAGATATAATTCTATTGGTTTATCTATTTATTCTCTAAAACTTGCTTTTATTAATATCTCTGTTCCTCCAAGGTGTACATATTTTATTGGATTTTTACTTTTTATATCGTTTATTTCTTTATTAATTATTATCTTTGTTACTAGTGGTATGCTAGCTCTTTCTTTTGCATATCTGCAATCTATTACATGTTCCTTTTGACTTACTACGTAGTATTCTTCCTTTCTTCTACAAAATATATTTTTTATTGTTGGTATTTTAAATATTTTTTATACTCTTAAGTCTTAACTCTTTTTATTTTATTTCGTCAAATATATCACTATCAAATATTATTTTTGATCTGTTCCTTCTTCATTTAAACATTCTTCCTTTGTTATTATTTTTATATCTTCTTCAATTATTTGGTTCATTTTTATATCTTCTCCAGTCATTTGATTCATCTAATTCACTATCTGTTTCATTATCTGTTTCATCCTCCGAAATTTCATATATACTATCTTCA
>NW_025876758.1:0-1323 GCF_002878395.1 Capsicum annuum
TCCATCCCAAGGATGGCATCAAAATCTATCATATCAAGTTCTATAAGGTCTGCCACAGTTTCCCTACTATGAATAGACACGACACAATTTCTATACACTCTTCTAGCAACAACAGAATCACCTACAGGAGTAGAAACAGAGAAAGGTTCTACAATAACTGCGGGCTCAAACCCGAAACCAAAATCCACATAAGGGGTCACATAAGATAAAGTAGACCCGATATTAAGCAATACATAAACATCACGAAAGAAGATTCGTAACATACTGGTGACAACATCTGGTGAAGCTTTCATCTCCGGGCGGTTAGTCAAATAATATAACCGGTTGCGAATGCCCCCGACAACTAAAGGGGCACCCTTAGGAAGAGGAGCTTTGGAGGCGGATTGGGACTTAGCTCCCCCCGCCCCCCAGCATTTCCTCCAGCAGAAGGATAATTTGTCTGAAGGTGACCCACTTTGCCACAAGTATAGCAGTTTCTCCCCTCAAACCAGCACTTCCCTAGATGATTTCTTCCGCAAACCTCGCAACGCAGATAAGTATGACATTGCTGGGCCACACTGCCCTGAGACTGTGTATCTAGAGCTTTGGATCCATAAGGAGTCCAAAAACTCTGAGTTTTTCTGTCTGTCGGTGGTCTGGGTGCTGGGGCGCTGGCTGTTGACTGTGTATTATTCCAAAACTTCTTCTTCGACCACTTATTACCCCAGTTACCACTCTGCAGCTGACTCTGGTGCTGGTCCGCAGATCTAGCTCTCTTAGCCTGTCTGTCTTTCTCTCTAGATTCAGTAATCCTTTTCTTCTTCTCTTCCACCTTCTTTATATAAATGGTCAGTCGAGCAAAGTCTAACTCCTTATTCAACATAGCCCCCTGACACTCAAGTACCAGGTTATCAGCAAGGCCAGATGCAAATTTCCTCATCCGGGCTCTCATATTACTGGTCAACTCTGGTGCATAGCGGGCTAGTTTATTAAACTTCAAAGTGTACTCCTGGACACTCATACTGCCCTACTTCAGATTCATAAACTCTTCTACTTTGGTCTCCCTCAACTCCAGAGGAAAGAATCAATCAAGGAAAACTTCCACAAATTCGCCCCAAACTGTGGGCTCAGCACTCTCACCTTTTGCATCTTCCTAGTCGGCATACCACCGATTCGCAACGTCCTTGAGCTGATAGGTTGCTAGTTCTACCCCTTCAACCTTATCCACATGCATCACCTTAAAGATCTTTTCCATCTCATCCACGAGCTCCTGTGGATTTTCCTTCACCTTGGTGCCAGTGAACTTAGGTGGGTTCATCTTCATGAAATATCCGACCCTAGTAG
>NW_025876759.1:0-1821 GCF_002878395.1 Capsicum annuum
GCAGCTGCACCTTTGGACATTGTCGTGGAAGATAGTGTATCAACGACTGCAGCTTTGGACGTTGTTGGGGAAGATGGGTGCATCAGCGCCTGTAGCTTCAGACCAAAAGACACTTCAACCTGCAGATCCTTTCCAGTATTACTTAGATAAAACTAATCCTCACGTATTTTATAGGTGCATTGCGACCACTGGCTTGGCACTCCTTTATGCTCTTCGGATTCATTATGTTTAAGGACTCTACTTTGCTACATATTATTACGTTTCCTCATGGTCAATTTGATGGCTGGTTTCCTTTCGCATCTTATTGATCCTGAGATAGAACCTTCTGATGGACCTCTGTTGCTAATTAAGGGTTCAGATGAGTTCAAGCCTTTCGTTCGCGGTCTTTCTGAGTTCAAGTTCTGTTATTTGTTTTTGTCGTATGCCTGTGATTTTGTTTTTATTTTGCGGAGAAAATTTTATCATTTTTTTGCCTTTATTATCTATCCTATGGGAGTTTCTTCAGATTTCTTTATATGTTAGTTCCACTGGTCTTCCTTTTCCTGGTAAATTCAGATTATTATTCATTTACGTATTAGAAAGCATATGTATTTTGACATTAGAAATAAACCTTTTGAGTTGATATATCTTGTATTGTTGTAAGAGTTTCCATTAGAACTCGTCATGACCGTATATTTAGTTTTTTTTCTTTACTGCTGCCTGGTTTAAGTCAAATCACCCTTGTATCAGTTAGGTGACATTACAGTCACACTATTGCTATTTTACATTGCTTACAAGTTGTGCATTTATTATATCACTGGGTATATTGTTGTAATGTATAAACCCTATAGCTGCCCTGATGAGCTTCCTCCATATTACTTTCTGTAACTATTAGATTACGGGTCATGGGTCGCCCATGTGGACTGACCCGACCCAACTTTTGATTATCTGATATGTGAAAAATAAGCAGGGAGCATTTAAATTTTGAAAATTAAGGGGGAACTGTTACTGAGTAACTGTTTATCCATCCAAATTACTCCTATACATATAGGCTTCTTCCTCTGTAAACAAGATACGGATAAAAACAAAAACAAAATTAGGACAATGATAAAAATATCAACAAAAATCCAAATAAGAAGCTTTTAGTTTGTGAATCTACTCTCCATTTTCTTAAAAGATGAAGATTGAACCGGGGCAATTGTATCAGTAGCAAATTCAACACTTCCACTGTAACAAATTAAGGTACATACACTCCGTTTTTATTCCAAATTTTCTATCAATGGTATCAGAGCAAGGTTCATTGCCTTAAGTTTGTGTGTAATATCTTTATTTTAAAGTGTAGAGATAGAAAACTGATTTAGCACATACTTGTAAATAAAAGTTTGTCTCCGGTCAGTCGTATCACTGGTCCGGTCAAAGGCACCGCCAAGTCTGGTCTGATGCGCCGCTTAAACTGCTCCATTTTGCATAATTTTGATGTCAAGTTTAAGTGTATCTCATGTTATTAGAAACAGAAAATACCTGTTAGAGAGCATATATGACCAGATCTAAATCGGGGAATATTAATCCGATGCAAATCAAAATACTAGCCCCGATTTGTAGTGTGTTGCAAAGTTTTTTTTTGGTTTGTTGACTATATGGTACAAAATTGTGATTCTAGAAAAGTTGTGTCAATTTAACTTCCTGATTGAATTATTTGTTGTCGCCTTTCAAATTAGTCAAATAAACCATTAAGGAGAATGATTTTGTCCTACTTTCTTCTTTGTCTTGTGAAAGAATAGGAGTTTTTTTTTTCAAAACTAGTTTATGCAAAAGTATTGTGTCTTCTCTGCCAAGGGGGTT
>NW_025876760.1:0-3932 GCF_002878395.1 Capsicum annuum
TAGGAGGCAACCCAAAACTAGGGTGATACTAGTGTGGAATCACTAGTGTTGCATTCATGGCTTGAGACGTTTGTGTTTAGAGGAGGTAAAGTCCCTCTTGTGTCAATGTACGAGTTAAGTTAACCGTTGTGTGTAGTGTTAAGGGTCCAAGCGTATAACTTGTTCTTGGGTTCTTAAGATTATACCAACCAAGGTCTAACTATCTATCCTTTGTTCATTTTATTCTTTTAATCGTTTGTACTAGTTTGTTCTTGTTTCTAGGGAAGCCGTGAGTTGTTGTTACAATATTGTTGTGGTCTTCTTCTTGTTTTGTAACTTAGTTTTGTTGTTGGCTGTCTTGGTGGTTAAACACCTTGTAATCTCTTCAGTCTTGCTCTTATTTGTCGAATTCGAGAGTGGTCATCAAATGGGTCCTCGGTTCTTAAAACTTATGGACTGTTTTGGTGTATGTTTTCATGTCTTCTTGGTATCTCTTATATTATTTGGTATCAAAGCATGGCTTGATCTTGTTCCTACATGATCAATCTTGGGTTTGCTTGTTAGAAAATAAAGAAAAGTGTTAGAAAACTGAAAATTCAAAAAGAATCAAAACGGTCTGTGTTTGTGTTCTTGGCCAAAATTGTGTTATTATTGTGTCTTGGAAAAGATTTTTACTTTTCTTGAGTGTTTCTAGTGTTATTTCTTGTTCTTAACTAACACTTTGAGTCTATATCTAAGTTTAAGCTTGTAATTGTTGATCTTATTGTTGTGAACTTGAAAACTTTGTCGTGTATTGAACCTTGTTGTGGTGGACTGTTTTGGCCGATTATTGTTGGTATTGTGGTTGATTCAAGTTTTGAACGTGTATTTTGGGGATTGTGTTGTTGATTTTAATCTTGAAAAGGTATTTTTGTTGCTTGGAAGGTCTAACTTGAACCTTAGAACTTCAAGACTCAAAGTTTGTGTTCTTGGTATTCTTGGTGTTCTTCACCAACTTCATATAGTGTTGAAGAAAAAAATAGTTGTTGATCTTAGAAGTTTAAGAAAAGGAGTGTGTATTGTGTTAGTCTTGCAAGACATAAGTCCAAGATTTAAGGTGTAGTACTTGTCAATCAAAGACTTTTCTTACACACTCAAAGACTTTACAATCCCTTCTATGTTTTAACGGTCCATGTTTTGAGGAGAAAGGACAAAGAAAGCCAAGTCTTGAAATTTGAATTGAAAAGGAGCTCCAAACGACTTGTAATTCCCTCCTTGAAACAAATTCCCACCAATTCCAAATTACAAATTGACCAAGTCTTGAAATTTAAAAAATAACAACTTGTTAAAAATTGCAAGCAATACGAGGCTGCCACATCATTGTTTTTACTGTTCATGCAATAATTTTTAGCTCAAATTTTGATTTCTTAGTTCCTTATTGTTGATTCCTAGTTTTGTTTGTTGACTGTAATAACTAATCGACAAGCTAGTGCTCCTCTACTAGATTGTAAATTAGTTTTTGAATACGTTTCTTCATCTTAGCGTTATTTTGTGCTTTTCTTATTTTTGAATCGTAGTATTTCTTAGTTCAAGTTCGGACATTATTTCCTTGAGTCCTTAAAAAAAGAATCCATTCAGACCAAGGAGTAGACTCACCCCTCGACTTATCACAAACTACAAACCGATTTGCAACACTTGTGAATCCATGTGAGATGATGAAGTGTGTGAAAGTGTGGTGAGGTTTTTTTGAACTAACCTGTGTTTTGCCTTGTAGGCTTGTTCTTTTTTTCTTTTTTTAGGTACAATTACAAAGGAACCCGCGGCTTCAACCTCTCAATCCATGAACAACAATGCCACCAATGTCATTTTAGCCTACCTTGATACTATGTCCCGAGACCTAGCTATGGCAAATGAAAGGTTGAATCATATGGTACGTCAAAGAGAGCAAGTGGGCTGCACGGACATACATCAAGAGGAAGGACGTAGCTCATGTGAGCTATGAGGTAAAAACACTATCCCTTGCACTCCTATGAACTTAGAATATTGTGTTGTGTCTAGTAGAAGCCACGTAGGTGTAGTTACGGCTTTTCCTAGGGTAGAGGTGCTTGAGTCTCCTTTTTTTGATAGTCTCGGTATTGTTAGGTTGCATGGGGACCAAACACTTGTTATAGGTATGCAAGCAGTAGTTATCCTTTAAATGACAAAATTGATTCTCCTCATGAGAATGATTTGTGTCCATCTAGTTCTAGCACTTATAACTTGACATTATTCCAATCAAGGAGTAGACTCATCCCTCGACTCATCACAAAATACAAGCCGACTTGCAACACTTGTGAATCCATGTGAGACGATCAAGTGTGTGAGAGTGTGGTGAGGTTGTTTTGAACTAACTTGTGTTTTTCATTGTAGGCTTGTTCTTTTTTTTTTTAGGTACAATTACAAGGGAACCCACGACTTCAACCTATCAACCCATGGACAACAATGCTATCAATGTCATTTTGGCCTACCTTGACACTATGTCCTGAGACCTAGCTATGACAAATGAAAGGTTGAATCATATGGTATGTCAAAGGGAGCAAGTGGGCTGCACAGACATACGTCAAGAGGAAGGACATAGCTCATGTTAGCTACGAGGTAAAAGTTCTATCCCCTATACTCCTATGAACTTAGAATATTGTATTATGGCTAGTATGAGCCAAGTAGGTATAGTTGCGTCTTTGCCTAGGGCAGAGGTGGTTGAGTCTCCTTTTTGTGATACTCTCGGTATTGTTAAGTTGCATGAGGACTAAACACTTATTGTAGGTATGCAAGCAGTAGTTGATCCTTTAGATGACAAAATTGATTCTCATGGTGAGAATGATTTGTGTCCATCTAGTGCTAGCACTTATAACTTGACTAAGGTTCCATTACCAAGTGACGAGAGTATTCACATACTAGTTGACCTTTATGAAAACCAAGGTGGGTGTACGTTAGTAAATGAGTTGCCACTAACTAGTGAGGTTGTGGACAATGATCAATCGGGTGGAAATGACCTTGACATGCTTGATTTTTTAGGAAACCCAAATTCTGATTTTCTTGGTAAAGATAGTTTTGGTTGTGTTACCTTTGCTGCCCGTGATAGTTTATATCTATGTAGGGACTACTCTCTTAAAAGAGAAGGTGTTGCATACTTAGAAATTCCATCTATTTCTTCTTTATGTGTTTCCTATATTAAGCCTACTACTGTTGTTGGATTTGAAACTAGTTAGTACATGCATAAGGAGACCATAGCTGGAGTTGACTCGTGTGGAACCTTTCTTTATCCTCTTTGTGCTCATGATATTTTCCATAGGAATATAGAGGGTATGCCTAATTTTGAAGATGACACCTTAGGACAAAGTGAGAGTGGCCGAGACCTAAGTCCTTGGTTACTCCACCTATTTAATCCCAATACCATCTTAGGGTGGGAAAGCATTACTCTTGGCCTATTTTTCTTTTGTCTTGATGCTTGGCCGAGCCACTTCCTTTGTAATACTTGTACGAATCTTTTCATGCTTAAAACAAAGGACCCATGGCTATACTTCAAATTTGTTCCACTGCGGAATGGCATGTTGATATGTGTATTTTGCTAACCCAAACCCTCATGTCATAAGGATGTGTGCTTGTTTGTCTTCTCTTCATTTTTGCAAGGCCTGGATTCGAGGTCGAATCCTTTTTCAAGAAGGGGAGGATGATACGAGTACGACCACGAAGGTGGACATATGTGAGATGTATTGAATGCGAGACTTGGAGCGTGCAAGTGAAGTGGAAAGGAGGGCCTAAATAGGCTCCAAAATAGTACACAAACTACACTCCAAGGGTTCCTACTTGAAGGCTTTGACTAAGGGGTCATCTTGGACATTTCACACTATTTTTGTAACCTAGTATTTATAGAACATTTTAGGTCATTTAGAATTAGACTTTGATGATATTTGTAAGTTGAATAACACTTTGAA
>NW_025876761.1:0-3178 GCF_002878395.1 Capsicum annuum
TTTCTTTTGAAAAGATCTGAGCTAAGTCCGGGAGTAGTCTTTAGCACCGAGCGAGAGGTATAGCAGGATTGGTCCTTCCCTAGAACTACATGCCCCCGTAGGATGTGAGCCTAAGGCTAATTGATATAGTGATCACTAGTGGAAAGAATGATTAAGGTCCTACTCCGATGGCAAGGATAGGACAGCTCTCCCTAACGTGGGTTGGACGTTGTACTCCATGTAGCACACATGGTTTATGTCGGTTGCAAGACACTCCCAATGTGTGTATGTGTATTCTCCTATCTAATATGAAAAGTCTTATTCTTCTATCTGAGATAAAAACATATTTGTTTGAAAGACTAAGTTTGAGAAAGTCATTGTTTTCGAAAGATTTAATGAACATATATTCCAAAGAGAAGTGTTATGAGATTTGATTGCTTTGATGATTTGGAATCGAGATTGAAGTTAATTGAGATTTATTATGATGACTCACATGTTTCACCTAATATATTTTACTCTCTTATGATTATGATGATTTTAATTCGAGCTAAGTGAGTCATTTATATCAGCATGCATAATTTTATAAACTGTGATGGTATTAAGATATTTTTTTATATATGCACTGCACCCCCATATTCTTGGTATATTTCGATGGTACTGACCCACATAGTCATATGTGGGCTACATTTTCTTGGAATGTAGGTACAAGGTATAGTGTAAATCTTCAGATCCAGTCAGTTCACGACATCCAGACAGTAGGTGATGAGTTCTTTTGATTCAAGGGGTTGAGTTAGTTATATAGTTTGAGAAGTGTCGTATTTTTCTTATTCATTCGTATTGAGTTGGGTTAGTCGGGAGTTATGAACCGACTACCTACAGTCAGTACTAGTAGAGGCTTCATAGACAGTCCAGTAGAAGTTGATGTATTCTATTTCAGTTTTTGTTGTAAAAGCAGAGTTGTAATCTTATAAATTTAGTTTTGTATCTATCATACTCAGAAAAGAGTTATTTTCCGCTGATTTGTATAGATTTGCACTTTTTGTTCAGTTGCTTATGAGTTATGCCAGTAGAAGGGTTAGCTTGGGGTCACTTGTGATCCTAAGCACCGTATGACATCTCGGGACCCGATTTTGAGGCGTTACAAATTTAGTATCAGAGCATAGAGTTCATGTGTCCTAAGGTGTCTATGAAGTAGAGTCTTGTGGAATGGTACAGAGACGTCTGTACTTTTCTTCGAGAGGCTACAGGGATTTTAGAAAATGTCTCCATTCTTTCAAGTCTTAAATCGTGCTATAGAAAAGTTCTCCAAGAAACTTATACGGATTCTCATCTTACTCTAGTCAGGCCATCTCTGCCTTATTTTTAAGGTATCAAAAACAGTGAAGGTTAAATCTCTACAGATTGTTATGTTCTTGTAAGCGAGCTTGAAAAATATCCCATCAGTGCTTTTGAGTTTCGAAAACTGAAGTGCTTTATCAGGCCTGTAGAAATCCTGCACTAAGCCTGAGTCAGATATTCTTTCAAATTTCTCCTCAGAATCCATAATGATAATCTATACTTCTCTAACTATGTACTGTTCTTGAGGTAACATGTTCAGCAAGTTCTAGTTCCTCTCCAGATAATGCTCTTATATTTGCTAGCAAAAGTTTTAGAAGTTACAAAGCGGCTTGAGAGGAGCCTTTTAGTGTATTATAAGTCCCTCAAATTTAAAGTTATGCCCTCGTTCTTACGAGTTATTCAATTAAGACAGAGTAAGGTGCATTCTAGATCGTTGAATGTTGTGTGTCAAGTTTTTATCTCTTGTGTTATGTAGTCTTGTTATCATTATGTTTGTGAAAAATTATAGTCTAGTGAAGTTGTGTGAGGCCTATTTCGATTCACTAGCATAGTTGCTTTGTTATTCATATAATTTTCTTAATCAAAACACAACACCAAAGTCTAATGAAGCCGTGTGAGGCCTATTTCGATTCACTAGCAACTTGTTATTCTGGGTTAGTTGAAAGTGTGGGTTTCTGTGTAGTGATAGAAGTAGTAACGTTTAGTTGAAAGTCTTGTGTTAGTTGAACTTGTGGGTTTAGAAGTGTAGTGGCAAGAATGGTGGTAAGGGCGATTTATTGAATATGTATAGCTGAATTTTTGCTTATGATTGAATTAGTAATGAAGTGATATACCCTTGTTTGTTAGTTTAGTGAAGTTAGAGAAGGAGATTATTAGTTAAGGTGGACTGTTGTTTGCTTGAAGTATGAAAAGAGTTATTGATGGTATTTATTGTGCTAGGAAAGTATAGGTTTTGATGAAAGTACTTGGTGGTTGAGTATTGTTAATTTTGGCTTTCCTGAGATTGCAAGAGGAAGTTTAGTTGAAATTTATAAAGCTATGTAAGTAATTTAGGTGTGAAGATGAGTAGATAGTAATGATGTGAAGAAGGAGGATGTGTTAACAGATTATGAATAAGATAGGCCATATGATTATGATCGATTGTCATTGTGTACTGGTTTTTCTTAATGCTATGTTCTATAGTTTTGAAGTGAAAATTGTGTGTGAGATTATGTAACACCCCGTATTCAAGTACATATATTGGCGTATTCAAGTACGTGTATTGGTCTTATTTATATGGAATTAATTTTATTTTATTTTATTTATACCGGAATTTGCCCGTCAATGGTTCCATACGAAGGTTATTGAATAAGCTTTCCAACGATATAAATATTTTGAAAAACGGATAGGTTTCGGATATAATTGAGCATGTTCGAAACTATAAAACAGTGGCCGGGATATTGGGAATAGTAAATGTGCAGGAAAATTTCCTGCACACAAACTACTAAGGTCAGCCATTTTTTTGGGTCAACTTTGAACGATCATAAGTCCCTTAATATAATGAACTGGGAGAGCTGCTACCTATGAAAATAAATATCTTTGAGTCTTCTTTCCAATGCAATTGGTTTCATCCAAATCCGAAATCTGAGTAATGAGTTATACTCGTTTTACTTCAGCCTCTCAAAACAGATTTTTAGGGTCAACTTCAAACGATCATAACTCCTTGTACAGGACGAACTGGGTGGCCTACTTTATATTAAATGAAATCCCTTTGAATTATATTTTCAACGATACCAATTTCATCCAAATCCGATATCGGAGCAAAGAGTTATGGTCGATTTACTTTAGCCTATCAAAACAGTCCACCATGGACAGATTCGGA
>NW_025876762.1:0-1080 GCF_002878395.1 Capsicum annuum
AAAAAAAATAAAGGTGATATATATATTTGTTTCACATAAATAAAAATAGAATGAGATGATAATCATATGATACCGAATAATTTTTTTTTTGGTTAAAGTATTTAAATACAAAATTTAAAAAAAAAAAGTTAAAGGTGACCCAAAGCAATTTCCTTAGGCCCAAAGTTTGCCTAACCCGATTCAGACAATAAAAAATCTGTGAGATACCTTTACTTTTTTGAAAGCACAATTCAGACAATTAAAAATCTGTCGGATGACTTTACTATTGGAAAGCAAAAAGCTCTGTCATCTTGAATGTAATTCACATGCAAATTAAATCAAATTCCCCAATATGGATAACCAACATCTTATACACAAAATCACCAGGTAATGTAGCATTTCTGCAAATCCTTTTTGCATTGCTGAGTTTAAAGTGAATTTTCAATTTTTATTTATTACTTCTCCTACCTTCAATTAAAAGTTACATTTTAGATAGAAAGAGGTGTGATTTTAGCAAGTTAAAGCATCAATGTTAAATACTTGTATGTAAAAAAGTGAGATTATCTGTGTTATACCAGAAATTGAACATTTGATGCATGATAGTTTGGGGCTTTTGGCTGAAGGAAAGGTGAAAGCAAGTTGATTTAGAGTTGCTCCAAAATGATTTTTAGGTTGCGATGGATAATTACTATAGTTTCAGATATAATTTGTGTTAGGCATGTTAATCTTAACAATTTTGAACATCTTTTTGTTTGCATATCAGCTCAGATACATGAATTTGAATTTCTGAATCGAACCAGGTGGCATGCATGTGTTTTATGTGTATTTCCTACTGAAAGTAATCTTCTCTACATCTTTTAGGGTGTTTTTTTTTTCAATTGTTGGTTGAATTCATTTGAGTTGTTTATGGTTGTTCTTTATTTTTATTTGGTTTTTTCTTTTGATATAATTATGATTTTTGATGAAAATTCCTTATAGAGGGTATGGTTTTTTCAGCTGATTTGCATCTGTTTATCGTGTTATTGTGATGTAGTTTTTGTTCTGTTTGTTTGCCTCGAGGGTTTATTGAATTTTCTTCAACTGAAAATGTATTTAGTAAGA
>NW_025876763.1:0-2157 GCF_002878395.1 Capsicum annuum
TACCTAAAAATCTAAAAAAATAAACAAATATCAGAAATAAAAATAGAAAATACAGAATATATGCAGATAGATTATATAGATTACGAATTAAAAAGTGAAGACAGTATATATGAAATTTCAGAGAATGAAACAGATAATGAAATAGATAGTGAAATAGATGAATTAAATGACTAAAGAAGATATAAAAATAATAACAAAGGAAGAATATTTAAGTGAAGAAGGAACAGATCAAAAAATAATATTTGATAGTCACATATTTGATGAAATAAAAGGAAAAAAATTAGATTTAAGTGTAGAAAAAATATTTAAAATATCAACAATAAAAAACATATTTAGTAAAAGAAAAGAAGAATACTACGTAGTAAGCCAAAACGAACATGTAATAGACTGTAGATATGCAAAAGGTAAAGCTAGTATACCACTAGTAACAAAAAAGATAATTAATAAGGAAATAAACGATATAAAAATTAGAAACCCAATAAAATACGTACACCTAGGAGGTAAAGAGATATTAATAAAAGCATGTTTCAGAGAATAAATAAATAGACCAATAGAATTATACTTAGCAGATGATAGAATTATAAAACCTATAGAAAAAAGTTTAATAACTGTCATAAAAGGAAATTTAATATACCAAAAATTTAAATTTATAATAACTGCAAATTATTCAGTAGCAATAATAGATAAAAATATAGATGAATCATTAGTATTATATTGGAAAATATCAGGAATATAACTAACCCCAGGAAGTAAAATATTTACAGCAAGATGTAAAAATCTATATGTATTAACAACAAAACATAAAATAACGGGAAGAAATAAAATTAACAAAATACAAATAGAAAGTCCTTTCGAACAATTTGTAAACACAATTGATAATAATGATTATAGTTATAGAGACATAGATATAGAAGAAAATTTAGAAATAATAAATGATAGAATAAGCACAACAAAAAGAATAGCTTATGAAGAACCAGAATCATCAAGTTCATCAAAAAGAACAAGTTATGAAACAAGTTCAACAAATAATTTAAACCAATATTACATAATAGGAACAATAAATGAAAAGGAATATTTAATACTCTTAAATACAGGACAAAAAGAAAATTATATAGCAAGATATCTAATAAAAAATAAGGAAATAAAATCTGACAATAATATATGCCCAGATCTACCAAGAAGCTTAATAAACACTAAAAATATAGTAGAAAAAAAATAACAATAGGAGTTAGAAAAATAAAAATAGAATTTGAAATAAAGGAAGAAATGAAAAAAGCAGACATGATATTTGAAATAAAATGGCTAGAACAAGTAAAACCATATAATATAGAGCATACACAATTAACTATAACATATAATAGAGAAAAATTATTCTTAAGAAGAGTTTTAACGTGATATGAAAATATATGTATTAATGAAGATGTAGTAGAAGGGTATTATAGTAGATATTATAATATCTATCATAGACGTATAATATCTACTATAATACCCTTCTACTACTATCTTCATTAATACATATATTTTCATATCACATTAAAGCTCTTCTTAAGAATAATTTCTCTCTATTATATGTTATAGTTAATTGTGTATGCTCTATAATATATGGTTTTACTTGTTCTAGCCATTTTATTCCTAATATTATGTCTGCTTTTTGCATTTCTTCCTTTATTTCAAATTCTATTTTTATTTTTCTAGCTCCTATTGTTATTTATTTTTCTACTATATTCTTAGTGTTTATTAAGCTTCTTGGTAGATCTGGGCATATATTATTGTCAGATTTTATTTCCTCATTTTTTATTGGATATCTTGCTATATAATTTTCTTCTTGTCCTGTATTTAAGAGTATTAAATATTCTTTTTCGTTTATTGTTCCTGTTATGTAATATTGGTTTAAATTAGTTGTTGAACTTATTTCATAACTTGTTCTTTTTTATGAACTTGATGATTCTGGTTTTCATAAGCTATTCTTTTTGTTGTGCTTATTCAATCATTTATTATTTCTAAATTTCTTCTATATCTATGTCTATATAACTATAATCATTATTATCAATTGTTTTTACAAATTGTTCGAAAGGACTTTCTATTTGTATTTTGTCAATTTTATTTTTTCTCATTATTTTATGTTTTGTTGTTAATACATATAGATTTTTACATCTT
>NW_025876764.1:0-1978 GCF_002878395.1 Capsicum annuum
TTGAATACACATTATCAATGTCAGGAAGGGGTTTTAACATGAGGATGCTCCTTCTGATGGTCGAATATGAATCATTCAATCCCATGAGGAACTAATGAACTCTCTGCTCCTCTTCTAACTTGAGAAAACCATCCTTACACCCACAAGTACAATCAGGATAGGTAATGGAGAAACACAATTCATCCTAGGGTTTCTTAATTCAATTGAAGTAGGAAGCAACACTCGAGGATCCTTGGGTAATTGAAGAAAGTTCTTTCCTGATTTGGAAAATTTGGTACCACTAGCCTGACCAAATCTACATTCAACTTCCTTCCATAAAATCTACGCAGATTCAGTGTACATCACAATTTCCCTAATTTCCTTATCTAGACTGTTTAGAATCCGTGCTACCATATCATTACACCTAATCCATGCTTGAAAATGTGGATAAGTAGCTGAAGGCTTAGGAATGGAACCATGGATCATACCTAGTTTGTTTTTGCAGGATAACCCTAACAACATTCCTCGATGCCAACTTCCATAACCCGTCCCATTAAAGGGCGTGGTAACCAAAATTGTGCCAGGAGAATCAGGTGAAAGGAGGTATAATGGAGACGAAGGATTAACAGCAGAAATCACATCAGCATCTACACTAGAAGTAGTAGAATTTGCAACATTCGGAGCCATAACTACAAAAAATCAAGGCGTACCAAACAACAAAGACACAACACGAAAATGTTTAATAAGGTTGAGGAAAAAATACCAGATTTTTTCTCGGCTGAAAGAGTAACGAAACCTCGTTGTCGAAGCCAAAATGAAAAAGAAAAAACAAATGCCGTCGTGACTGCACTTCGAAGACTAAAACCAAACTTCAAATCAAGCTGATAAACACCTCAAATTACACAGATTTGCAGCAGAAACTGAAGTGGATTCCGAATGTAAGGACACTGGAACCCTAA
Source organism: Capsicum annuum (assembly GCF_002878395.1). NCBI lineage: Eukaryota > Viridiplantae > Streptophyta > Magnoliopsida > Solanales > Solanaceae > Capsicum > Capsicum annuum. Next base: position 939 of record NW_025876764.1, read on the forward strand.
AAGGTGTAGAATGTTGCCAAAAAAATCAACTCAAAGCTCCGAAATGTGAGAAAATTCAGCACACAGCTCCGAAATATAGATGAAAGATGAGCTCAAGGCTCTGATACCATGTTAACAACGAGAATGTAAGGGAGATAAATTTCTATTTCTGTATTACTCTAGAAGCTTCACTGATCTTAGAAAGGTAAAGGTATCGAGAGAAATATTTCTTCTTCTTGAAAAATGATAATTGTCCGGTCAGTGTACGATATTTACATACATAAACTAGATATTTCTATTACAACTGGGTCAAGTACATAATTATCTATACAAAACAATAACAGGCCTAAATACATCCATGACCAAAATCAAGGTGGCTTTACTAAGGAGTAGTCAATCATGAATCTATTTACATGAGGTTCAACATTCTATTCCATCGAAAGTACTATTTTCACAACAATCTATACAACTCTATAAAGAGATGTATATCCATTAAATTACACTGGATATATTATCGTTTATAAAACCAAATAAGTAATAACCTTTAAAGTTTGTCCGTTAATAGAAACACATAATAAAGTGAAATCCGGGTACTTCTTTTAAACTGTTTTAATTGTTTACTATCGATAACAAGTATAAATTCATTAAGTGCTCATTAATAATAGACATTTCGAACTCCACTCATGAAATTACACTGTATATATTATCGTTATATAGATTCACCATGGAAAATGTGTTCCACAAATACAAATTATGAATTTCATTCAAATAGTAATTTACGAAATAATTTTTGTACTTTTTTTGCGGGAGAAATTGCAGGAAATATGAATTAGGTTTTGTTTCTATTTCCATTCATGGACGGAAATTCCAAGCGACACCGTAGTGGAGAAGAAGTTGGTGGTGGTAGCGGCGGCGATGAAGGAGGAGGTGGAAGCTCCAAAGGCGATTTTGAGCCATCAATGGATAGATTTCCAGAGCATATAAAAATTAAAGCGTTGGAGAAAATGGATTTGTCATCTCTTTGCACCTTCGCTTGTGTCTCTCCAATCTTCAATTATGTC
>NW_025876765.1:0-1436 GCF_002878395.1 Capsicum annuum
ATTCTAAAGCCAGACTGAACAACAACAACTACAACAACAATAAAGAGTCAATCCCACAAGTGGGGGTTTCAGAGGGTAGGAATGTAGAAGGACTCTTTCCGATATACCCTCTGCTCAAAAGCTAGACTAAACGGTCATCTTCGTCATTGTCACTCGATATATCTAACCTTATAATTAACTTCCACCACCAGATCCATATTTCTTTCCGAAGACAATGAGCTGTAGTTTATCATACCCGGCTAGCACACCGGCACTAGCAACAGCACGTAGGATATTAGCGGCAGCGCCTTTGAAAAGCGACTTGGTACCTTCTTTCTTCATTATTTGAGAAAATGCGTCTAATGAACCCTTGTACTTGACTGCTTCTCCTGAAGTCATCATCATTCTTCTACGCACCGTATCAATTGGGTAAGACGCCAATCCAGCACCAATAGTGATGCCCCATCCAAGGAAAAAACCGGCAAAGAAGCTATCCTGTTTATGCCGAAAATAGCAATGGCATTAATAGCCGCCAAAATTTTACGAATTCAAATACTGATAAGACACAAAAACATAAGGACTAATCACATATAGTTCATGCATATGCTTCTAAAGAGTCAGGTCATCACTTTCTAGAAATGCATGACAAAGCTATGTTGCTCGGACTCTTCAAAACTAAAGTTGCACTCGTATCAGATCCTCCAAAGATGCATTATCTTTCAAGAATCCGAACACACCCGTCAGCATTTTTTAAGAGTAAGAGCAACATAGGCAGAAAGTGCATCAGTTGTGTGTGTGTTTAGGGGGACGTCTGATTCAACATACCTGCAAGTTACCAACTAGAACCACAGGTTTAAGCGAATCGTATATTCCAAAGTACAAACCACGATAAACAACTATTCCAACACACGAGATGGTGAAGCCACGATAAAGACCAGGAATACCATCAGATTTAATGGTTTTCCGATAAACATCAAGCAAACCATTAAACTGCCTCTCACCACCCTTTTGTGCAGCCTTGGCATCATTAGCAAGCCGTGTTCTGGCATAGTCTAGCGAGTACACAAATAAAAGGGACAAGGCACCAGCAGCGCCACCGGATGCTAAATTTCCTCCAAACCACTTCCAGTAGCCATCCCTTTCTTTATCGAAATTAAACATTCTCTTAAAATAGTCTTTAAAAGCAAAATTCAACGCCTGCAAAAACAAATCTTCAGCATTAACAGTAAACGACACAAAAAATGATATATAGTGATTACAAAGAAAATACTTTGATCAACTAAAAATCCCTTCTTTTTCATTTTCCATCACTAGAAAGTCTCGCAAGTTTTCACTATCATCGCAACAATTTCCTTTTGGTAAAAACACTGACAACACATCAATAATGAAACACACCTAAAAAATGACGGTGAAACCTATTCAAGATGTTCAATGGTGGATTCACTAGATATGATGTG
>NW_025876766.1:0-1075 GCF_002878395.1 Capsicum annuum
ACAATTTTTCTTTTTTAAAAAATATAATTATTTCTCATAAATCTTGGTACCAATACATTTAGTTGATACACATTCACTAATTCACTCACATAATATACAAACCATTGTTATAATAATCAAAGTTTACAATGATTTATTTACTAACAAAATATAAGTTTCATGCCTTGAATATTCACAAAAGATATATACTTCAATAATGGTTGTATAATGGAATGCAAAAAATTTAAGTACCAGATATATGGTAATTCCAAAATATACTAAAGGTTAAAAAGAATTTAAGTTGAAAGTAGGCAATTCACTACTAATGTATTCATGAAGAGCCAACAGAAAAATGACTGAAGGTTTTAGTGCAATATCTCTTTGAGAACTTGAATACTTGTAAATCACCTTTAACTTGTGATCAGCCTCTATGTGATAGCAACCAGCAACTTAATTTAGCACAATAATAATTACAAAAATATAAATATATTTAAAAAATTTGAGGAAAAGAACAAAGGAATTACAATGACTAAATTTTATTGTACTCACAGTAGCTGAGAATCTGAAAAGATCAATATGTAGTTCCAACATCTCGTTTCGAAAGGACTGCAATGCAGTGCATGTCGAGCAACATAAACTACGGAGGGCAGCAATCATTGATAAGCAATAGATTAACTACAAAAAAAAAAGACACAACAGATATTAAAGGAAGAAGAGTGCAAAGTGTTTGCAGGACAATGAAGGAAATGAAAAGAGTAACAGAACTCAAATTCTTATTTAGAAGGGGAGTTGCTTTGTTTTTTGCTTCAAACATGTGCTAGTCGTTTGATTCATTTTTTTGTCTTTAACTTCATTTCTAGTGACTCCTTTAAAACTAATAGTATAAAGGTTAGATGTGATTGATAAAATTATACTCGGAGTCACCCAATTATCGAAAAAGGAAAACAAAATATATCAAAACTTTAAGGGCCATAAAGAGTCTTAACACAACAACAACAACGTACCCAGTGTATTCCCACATAGTGAGGTCTGGGAGGATAAAGCGTACACAGACCATACTAGAACTCTATATTTAACTAAAAGATACAGGTGACCA
>NW_025876767.1:0-2923 GCF_002878395.1 Capsicum annuum
AATCAACTCTGATTACAATCACTATTTCTAAGCAATAAGCAATAATGACTTTTCCAAGCCCTAGACTAGTGGCTTTTCAAAGCCCTACACTAAGGAACACTCCCAATGGAGTTCAAGAATATATTTCTCAAATATTCATCATAAAAAACTAACTAAAATAAGACTAATAAGTGTCTATTTATAGACTAACTTATTACATAACAAAATGACCACAATACCCTTAATGAAAAGGGGCACCCATGGAGTGTCTTCCAACACGTGTAATCCCCAAAATACCCTGAATAAAGGGTGTTTATTAAATTCTCCAAAACTGTGAGGTCATGCTTCAACACTTCTGGTCTTGGGTTGGCATCAAAGGTAATCCACACACAATCTTCAACACTCGGAATTGCTTTATGAAATGCTCAAAACGGGTCCTCCATGCATGTTCTTGTGTCCTCGCGGTGAACAAGTCTTGAGTCCGTATGTGTTAGCCTTCAAAGATGTCAACAAAAGCTAATATGGCCACTTGGCTCTTATCAATAAGCCTTTACTAACGTTTTTCTTGAGCCAGCTTCCACTTCGCTCTAGCATAGGTGATTTCTAAATATTCAATTCTGTAGGTTAAACTATTTGGTCAAATCTGTCAAATTTAGATAATCATTAAAAGACTTCACTCCATAAGTCTTATCTTTGTTTACTAAATATTGTCTATATCATAAGAATGGATTGGGTATATTGACAGTGTTGAACCTGTCAGACACAACTTTGTTTGATCTCCTTGAACCTAACTCTTGGGATCTACGGTTTGCTAGGTAAAGTTACCATCATGTTGACTTGTCCTAGGCCGTAAACTCATTTCCTTAGATGTCCTCTCAACTCCTTCTCTAGATAGGCCTTTTGTAAGTGGATCCGACACATTATCCTTTGACTTCACATAGTCAATAGTGATAATTCCACTAGATAGAAGTTCTCTAACGGTATTATGTCTCCATCTGATATGACGAGATTTACCGTTGTACATCATGCTCCCTGCCCTACCTATTGTCGCTTGGCTATCACAGTGTATACATACTGGTGCCACTAGATTCACTACAACATAATGTATCTGTTGCTACAAACTCTAAGCTATGAATTGAAAAATCATAGATATTACTTAGTAATAAGCACAAAAATTTTAATTCAGTAGCTATTTACAAATTTGTAAAATTTTATAGCCACGAAAATTAATCTGACAAAGTTAATTCCTTATTTTTGCTACAATTACTAACAATCATAGTAACAATTGCTTAATAGCTACAACTTTACTGCTACTACAAAATTTGATAGTTGATCATATGTTTTTGTCACGCGATAAAAATTATTGTAGCAAAAGTGACCTTTTTGCCATAATAACTATTTGAAATAAGATATTATAGCTAAATATATACTTTTTTACTTTAAATTATAAAAATTGTGGCAATAGTTAAATGATATAGCCACGTCTTTATTGCTATAGAAAAAATTTGTAGCTAATTATTAATTTTTGCCATGAATTATAACTTAGTAGTAATAATAACCTTTTAGTCACAATAAATTAGTTAAAATATAATTTTGTGGCTATTTTTTTTTTTTTTGCTTCGTATTAGTAAAGATTGTTGTAATAGTTACATGATATAGCCATAAATGTTTTGCTATAATAAAATTTCGTAGAGAATATTTAATATTTGACATATGCTGAAACTTGTTGTAGCATTAACGACCTTTTAGCCATAAAAAGATTATTTAAAATAAATTATTGAAGTTATAGATATTTTTGCTGTGAGTACTAAAAATTTGTGGCAATAGTTGACTTAATAATAACTAATTATTTTTCATGACAAAATAGTTAAGTCACAAATTTATTATTATGATTAAATTTTACAGCTAATAATTTTGTTAATCTGAAATTTGTTGTAGTACTTATAATATAGAGGAACTGGATATGTTAATCATTTGATTATTTGATTCAATACTATATGTCTACTTGTGAATTTCAAATATAATTACAGTAAATATGTGATTATATCCAACTAATTTTGATTATCTAATTACATTGAACTTTAATATAACTTCGCAGTCTCACTGAAGCTTAAATAAATATTATATTTATCAATCTAATATGATTAGAGGTGTTAATCGTTCGATTTAATTCAATTACATATTTTATAAATCTTAAATATAATTTAAATAAATATTTGATTATATTTCTTTTGATTAACTAATCATGTCAAATTTGCTAAACTTCAATAAGAGAGTGTTTGAAAGAGCTTATAAGTTGGTCAAAATGGTTTAAAAGCCATTTTTTGCTTTTAGAAGTGTTTGACAATTTTAAAAATTGCTTTAAAAAGTCAATTTTGGCTTAAAAAGGCCAAAAACTAAAAGCTCAAATTCTTAACTTTTTTTTTTTGGCTTTTAAACCATTTTAGTTTGACCAATTAAAAGATATTTTTGTCCCTCAAAATTCTCCCTTATTCTAAAATTACCCTTGTGCAGCCCTAAAATAGGTTTTAATGCTTAATGCTTGTATTAATTAAATATTTTAGCTTTTTGTATTTATGGCGAACTTAACTTTAGCTATATTAGTACTTCTTTTGTACGAAACTTCAAATTTATGAATTTTTATATATTATTCTCCTTCTTTAATATATTCTTTTAAATTTGAACAATTATTATTGTACAACATATGAATTTCTCTAATAAAAAAAATAATTCACCAACCAAAATATATGGAGAATACTAATTGAAGATATACAACTTGATGGACGATTAGTGAATGATCCATCTATATTTCACGGCACAACATTCATATTCGTCAATGTTTTAATAGTGATAGTCATTACTCATTCAACAAGTAATATATTTTCTAATTAAGAGTCTTTTTATCAAACAAATAGTATCATTTGTGACCAACTATTTATCCATT
>NW_025876768.1:0-4864 GCF_002878395.1 Capsicum annuum
CAATCCATAATACAATCATTGGGGAATTTCATGAGGCACTTGATTATTATGGTTTGGTACATGAATAGGAATGCATATAAACATGTCATAATTTCATAGGGCTAATCTCATGAACAATCCATCAAACAATTTTAATGTATAACAATAACATGAAAGTCATTTTTGAACATAAGGGTAAAGCATGGGTTCATCAATTTGGTCATAATTGAGTCCTAAAGCATGATTCTTATTCTCTTGGGCATTTTATCAAACACATTGCATGCACAAACTTAGGCTTAGGCATATACAGTAGTTCATACATCATGGTTACTTTAATGAACTCAATTTAAAAGTTTTCAACCCACGTACTAGCATAATTTCATGAAAAGTACATAAAGACTCCAACTTGGGATTCATACAACCACATCAACATAATTAAAATCAACTCACCACATGAAAATCATAATTCATGAGTTTAAAATGGGATTCTTGAGCTTCATAGGTGAAAGAAACCCATGAATCAACACTTTACATACCTGGGTGGATGATTTCTTGAAGATTGGAGGAGAAGAGCTTGAATTATTGACTTGGGATTAAACACCTAGGGTTTTTTGTTCTTGGGGATTGATCTTTGAGAGAAACCTTAATTTGGTGTTGTGGATGAATAATGAAGTTATAACCTCTGGTCTGGTACAATCAGGGGTCAAAACGGGTGGAAAAAGATCCAAATACCCTTTTAAAAATGGCTTAAAATTGTTAATCGAAAGTGGTGACAGTTTGGGCGACGGTCCGTCGCTAGCTCAACGGTTCATCGGTCTTGACCATCACACTTGGCCAGAAGATGAGCTCATTGCCTTAGTCGTGATGGCTTGGGCGACGGTTCATCGCTAGCTCAATGGTCCATCGGCCTAACAGTTGCTTCTGGGCAGTTCTGACAGTTTTCTGTAAAACGTCCATAACTTTTTACTCTGATACCTAATTTGGACGAAATTGATATCGTTGGAAAGCTAATTCAATTTACCACATAATAAAAAGTTAAAATTAGGGAAATTCTATCTGATTAAAACTTTAATCATTTAGGAAGTCATCACTAACTCTTCTGGGGCCTAGATTTGACTTAAAGAAAGTTTGGGGTATTATAATATCTCCCCTTGGGAACATTCATCCTCGAATGGGTCTGACTAGACTGGAAAAGTTGATAGACTAATCTTACTTAAGGGACGTGAACATTAGAACATGTTTATATGAATGGAACTTCTGATATATTGAAATCTCATACTGAATATGCATGTCTGATGCATGGATATGTGATGGATAGTCTTCATGAATGCATTACTGAAATTACTGATAAGCTGAGTTTCTCATGATAAGAATGCATATCTGATGCATGAATACGTGACTGACATGATACATGAACATATGACTGGATATGCAAGGGTATTTGATACCAAGTTTATAACTGAAATCTAAACATGAAACTAAATAAGCTTAAGAAAAGCTATTATCATGGGCTGAGTCTGAGTTTGTAAAGAAGGGGAAAGGATACTCGGTCCGTATGTCTGTTTTAGCTTCCTAAGTAGCTCCCTCAATGGACTGATTTCGCCAAAGAACTTTGACTAGAGGGACTTCTTTGTTCCTCAGTCTGCGAGTATGGTAGTCAAGAATTTCGATGAGGATCTCTTTGAAAGAAAGGTTGTTCTGAATATCTAAACCCTCTACCGAGACTACAACTGCTGGGTCACCTATACACTTTCTTAGCAAGGAGACATGGAACACAAGATGAACTGAGGTAAGATCTGAAGGCAATTCGAGCTCATAAGCTACCTTGCCAAAATGACTGAGAATTTTGAAGGGGTTAATATATCGGGGACTGAGCTTTCCCTTTTGCCGAACCGCTTCACTTCCTTCATGGGATAGATTTTCAAGTACACATAATCACCAATCTCAAACTCAAGACTCTTTCTGCACACATCTGCGTACGGTTTCTGTCAGCTCTGAGTTGTCTTGAGTCATTCTCTGATTAACTGAACTTTCTCTAAGGTGTCGAATACTAAGTCAGGCCCTACTACTGTGGCCTCACCCACTTTGAACCAACCGATTAGAAATCTGCTCCTCCTATCATAGAGAGCTTTAAATTGAGCCATCTGAATACTGGAATGATAGTTGTTGTTATATACAAACTCAATCAAAGGCAAGCGGTCATCCCAAATCCCCTTGAAATCAATTGCACACGCCCTTAGCATATCTTTCAAGGTTTGAATAGTCCTTTCTACTTGACCATCTGTCTGAGGATGAAAGGTTGTATAGAGGTGAACTTGGGCACCAAGACCCTTTTGGAATGCTTTCCAGAAGTGATAGATAAACTAGGTACCTCTATCTAAAATAATAGATAATGGAGCACCCTGCAATCTGACCAATTCCCTAATATAGAGTTTGGCTTAATACTCGGGTGAATAAGAGGTATGGACTGAAACAAAATGAGTTGATTTGGTCATCCTATCTACAATGACCCAAACTGAATATGCTTATGATGAGTATGAGGCAAACCCGTCATAAAGTCTTATGTTTACTTCTTCCCACTTCTAAGTAGGAATACTGAATTTCTACATGGACCCACTAGGCTTCTGATGCTCTATCTTAACCCGTTGATATATAGAGCACTTAGCCATAAACTCTACAATATCTCTCTTTATACCACTCCACCAATAGACCTCCAGCAAGTCACGGTACATCTTAGTGGCCCCTGGATGAATAGAGTATGACCAAGGAATGCTACTGACCTTAGCCAAAATTTGCACTTACTGAATTTGGCAAACAGCTGATGATTTCTGAGAGTTTGCAATACTATTCTGATATGGTCTGCATGAGCATGCTTACTGTAGGAATAGACAAGAATATCATCTATGAAGACTATGACGAACATGTCCAAGTACTGCTTGAACACACGGTTTATCAAGTCCATGAAGGCTGCTGGGGTATTAGTAAGACCAAAGGACAAGACTAAGAATTTGAAGTGACCATACCGAGTACGGAAAACTATTTTTGGAATATCACATTCTCTGACCCTGAGCTGATATGCACTCTTAAAAGCAGTAACCCCTATAATATCCGTAACCTTCTGAACCTGGTCAAGGAATTCCTGAGGGTCCTCATCTGATTTAGACCCAAAAAAGGATAAAGGATTCATTCGGGTGAAGTCCCAAATCCTGGCTGCAGCTGAATTGGCCACTGGGTTGGCCGGAACGATAGTTGGTCATTCATTCTGGATAGCAACTGAATTAGCAAGAGTAGTGAATGCAGCTCTAAACTCTACATGAGAAACATGTCCGTCTAAGGGATCTGCATGGACAAACTGAGGAGCTGACTGATTTCTATTTCTTCTTCTAGGAGGCATGTTCTGTAAATAAAAGGGAGAAACGGATTAGACCGAGAGTTAAATTTGAGCTCATGCTCAATGGCAAGACATGAATATCGAAAGAAGGAAAACTGTTCCTAAAACATCTTATAGCCTCTTGTACATAAATGTGGTGCGCAACACACCCACGCACAAGACTCTACTAGATGTGGTTTTCAAACATCCTAGGCCACTATTAAACTTTAGGCTCTGATACCAAGTTTGTAACGCCCCAAATTTGGTACCCAAAATGCTACACGGTGCTCATGACCCCGAAGGACCACAAGCTAACAAATGACTGATATCTATAATTGGGCACTTCATAATGTACTGTATAAATGCAGAAAAAGGCTAAAAGCCCATAAGGTTCAAATATCTGATAAAACATAACATCTGGAAATACGGTATATCAATAACAAAATAAAACTAAGATAACTGTCTGAACATGTTATAGTCTGGAAGCCTCTAAACTGTCTAAAAATGGTGGAGTTGATGGGACATATCCCCAACTAACTTCGGACTACTAAAATAATAAAGTAATAAAATAATTATGTTATCCTTGAATGATGAGGACTCACTGCTAGTCAGGTTGTTGAACGTCTGATCTACTAAGGATGTTCTGGAGCTCGTGCTTCTAAACCTATAGTATAAAAACACCATAGCTCAATGCATCAATATGATTGAATATATTGGTTGCAAGTGAGGTAGGCTGAATACAAGGGGTTTATATGAATGAACAATACTAACTGACTGAATAACATGAACGTGAGAATACATGCATGAATACGTGAACTGTAATTGAGATCATATCACTGAATCTGAATACTGATAACATAAGTTTTGTATAAATGATATACTATTAGCTGAATGACTGTGTATAATAGTCCTATTTCTGATAGAACTAGCTGAGTTCCGTATTGAACTGGGTGACTGTATTTGACAATCCTGAATTCTGTAGAACTATCTGAGTTCTATTACTGAGACTGAGACTGTAACTGTAACTATGGGAAGTATTTATCTAACCAACATGCCCCAAATTAGATAATATAATTGAGTTGGGTTCCAATCTGTAACCCCAATTGAAAACGTGTCAATACCGAGCCACTAGTAAGGACAACCTGTGAGTAATCCCTCCTCTAACAGGTACTCTAAGGAGAACGGTGGGACCCTTATCTCATAGTTTAAGTCACCTCACCAACCTTCATCTAATAGGTTAGATGTCTCAACCTACGCTGGTTACGTAGTTCTGAAGCGCAAGGATTGTTTCTAAGAATCACACCTTCTACTTGTAGGTGAGTTCCTATCCTTGGGCTCATTCGGTGCTGAATCCTACTCTCATCTGATTAGATACTAAATTAATTATACTGAACTAACTGAACTGAGTTCACCGAGTTTCTTTGACTAATGGAATATTACTGAGATCTGATAACTGACTAAGTTACTGAGATTACTGAGATTACTGAGTTTTCCTGAGTCATGAGACTAACTGAA
>NW_025876769.1:0-1644 GCF_002878395.1 Capsicum annuum
ATTTATTCTTTTAAATTATCCGGTACCCCCTCTCTCCCCACAACCCACCCTTTCTTCTTCAACACCTTCAACACCATTAAAGCTTCATTGAAGCTTTTTTTTTAATATCATTAAAACTCCATTAAAGCTCAACACAATGTTTTCTTCAACACCATCAAATCTTCTACACTAAAGCTCCATTGAATCTTTTTTAAAAAAAAATATCCTTAAAACTCCATTAAAGCTTTTCCATTAAAGCTCCATTAAATCTCATTTAACTATCTTTAAAACTCAATTCAATAATTTAACTATTCTTAAAACTCAATTCAATCATAAAAAAAAATTGAATTGATTTGAACAAAAAAAAATGGATCGAAAGAGAGATTTTGATGGAGTGGGGGGTTAGGGGGTTGGGGGAGATGCTGATAGGGTGAGGGTGTTAGACAGAGGATGAGGGTGTTGAATGAGGGTGGGGTGATGGGGATCTACTGGACGGTAGGGGGTGTTAGATGGGGTGGGGTAGGGGAAGAGGGGGTGGGGTGGTGTAACACCCCAATTCACTAAACCGGAATGCTACATAGTGCTCATGACCCCGAGAGACCACAAGCTAACCCATGACTAATATCTGTACTTGTATACTGCAAATCATGATATAATAATACAAAATACATAGAACTGTAAGGCCATAAGGTTCAACTGAATACAATCATGTGGGTGAAAATACCCAAAATAACTCAATCTGAACGTAAATCTGAACATAAATCTGAAAGCCTCTAAACTATCTGAATAAGGAGTTGAAGGAACATGTCTCCAACTAACTCCGCAAAACTGAACTGAAAAAATAAATAAATGTATCAAATTATATAATCCTCAAATCAATAAGGACTCACTGTGTCTTTGCGACTGGAATGCTACCGCTCCTGCTGAGAAGGAGCTCATGTCTCGGAACCTATGGTGTAACATGAAAAGAAAGCACCATAGCGCAAATGCGTCAGTACAACTGGGGTACTGAGTATACGAGAAAGGTAGGCTGAACATAAAGGGTTTCATGCATGACCTGTAAGTTAATACATGGTTTACTGATAACTGTCATGATTGATACTGAAACTAATAACATGGACGACTGTATCTGACAGTCCTGTATAAACTAAAATCTGAAGAACGCCCAGAGTGCCTTTACTGAGACTAATACTGAAACTATGGGAAGAAATGTTTAATCGACATGCCCAATGTATGCCATTATAGCTAAGCTGGGGTCCAATCTCTGCCCCAACTGGAGGAGTGTCAATACCGTGCCACGGGTAAGGACAGCCTGTGAGTGACCCTTATCTGGCGGGTACTCAATGAGAAAAATGGGAACCCTAAACTGACGGATTAAGCCACCTCATCAACCCTAATCTGACGGGTTAAGATGTCTCAACCAAAGCTGGCTATGTAGTTCTGGAAAACAAGGATGACTACTAAGAATCACACCCTGAACTGGCGGGTGAGTTCCCATCCTTGGGTTCACTCGGTACTAACCTCTACTCCCATCTGGAGGGACTGGACATGAATAACTGACTGTGCATGACTTAATCTTACTGAATTTCATTGACTGGCGGAATGTTACTGATATGTGACAACTGACTAAGATCATGAGGTTTTTCTGAGTCACATGACTGACTA
>NW_025876770.1:0-5039 GCF_002878395.1 Capsicum annuum
GAGAGAGAGATATAAGAGAAATGAGAGAAAATAAATGACAATTCTCAACTCAAAGGGGTATATATAGAGGGTTAACATAATGGGAAATGGCCAAAATACCTTTAAAACTCAATTAATGTCAAATCTGCCCTTCAGTGATCTATCCGATAGGCTGAAGTAAATTGGCCATAACTTTTTACTCCGATGTCTAAATTGGATGAAACCAATTTCATTGGAAAGAAGACTCTCAGAGATTTTCGTTGATATATAGCATCTCACACAGTTCATTATGTACAAAGAGTTATGATCATTTGAAGTTGAGTAAAAAAATTGCCTGGCTGCAGATTTATTTTTCCTGCATATTTTACTGTTCACAGTTCGATCAAAATGGTCGTAGTTTGATCGAAATGGTCGTAACTCATCGCTCGAGTGTCTGTTTTGGATGATCCACGTATCGTTGGAAACCTTATTCGATGCTCTACGAAATGGTGGATCGACATCTAAGAAATAACACAGAAAAATTATTAATCATTCTCGAAGATAGGATCCCGACACATTTACACACAAAATTTCAACGAAAAAATTTTCCAGGGTATTACATCATCTCCCCCTTGGAAACATTCGTCCTCGAATGTGAAGGCCAGATCAATAACACTAATCGACTGGGTTTATTCAAGACAGCAACACATCTCAAAACATAACCACACAACTGAAGCAACCAAACTCTATGTACTTTCACTAGTCATGCACATCTATCGCATAAAACATTCAACAACCCACTCATGGGTAAATTTTCACAACACACATGCATCTCAAATACAAAGAATCATAACCCAACCAATCTCTTTAAAATATATTCAAACATGCCCACAATTCGAGTTCCTTTCTATTGAACGTGCATATTAAATATGAATATACCTAATATACCAAATTCTCGATAGCATAACTAGAAATGCAATGAACGATGAGGTTAACATCATAGAAAGAGCATGGACATGCAATTATTATAACATTATGGGGTATCTTCCCCTTGAGACCCAAGGTCCCTCTAGACATATTTTACTGAAATAAGAATGGGTCGGGAACTGTCTTCCTTTACTGTTTTTCCATACCTACTGGCACCACTACCAGATTCTAAGGGCCTGACTTGTCACTTTCTCTATCATCCTCTTCTCAGCTTTAAGTCATCGTCAGACACTTTTGAACACTTGGCTAAATCCCAAAATAAACTACAACCAATGTACTCTAGAGTCTGAGGCACAACAATGCACAAAATGATAACATAATTCATCCAGAAAGACTACACCTAAAAAGATAAATTCAATACCAATGCTACTTCTTGGAATACAACTCTTATCTTTCCTTAGTCTCTACAATCATCATCATATAAATACACTCTTTTCAACACCTACTTGTCTCACTAAACACATTATCTGCTTCAATTTCTCCATAGGCTATTAATACCACATCCACGTCTTAATACTTAGTTTGGAGTTCACAAACTTGCATTTTTCAAAGATTCAAGCTTAGCTTCTAAAACATAACACGAATATCCATAAATCTTTAATAAACATACTATTCTCATTCTAGCCTTCAAACATCATGTCTCTTAAACTTATACTTCTCCACACCATAAGAATCGCAGCTATATCTCTATCAATTAACATATATAATTCCCAACTTCCACAGTTAGATTCTTACATATATAATTTCAAGCCTATTCATTCACCATATAAACAGCTAACCCCATAAGGCATACTCTGCTCACTTTAGAGAACACTATCCCAAAACCATCTGCGGGGACCGTCAAAGAAAGTTTTATCTAAAGGACTTTGGCTTCACTACTTCTGTTACCTTAAGAGTAAAGTAAATCTAACATAAGTAGATCATTACAAGATTCTTCATAACTCTCTTGGAAAATCTTGCTATAGCACGATCTGGATCATGAACGAACGGAAACACTTCTAAACATCCCATAGCCTCCCGTACATGAATAACACACTCTTGCACAAGACTCTACTAGATGAGGCTTTTCAGACTCCCTAGGACACTGTTGAACCTTAGGCTCTGATACCAAGTTTGTAACGCCTCAATTCCCATAAATCGGAATGCCACACGGTGCTCGTGACCCCGAGGGACTACAAGCTAACCCTTCACTAATATCCATATTTGTTCACTGCATAATATAATATGATAAATGCGGAAACTGGCTAAATTTGTCCATAAGGTTTAAACATCTAAATATACAGTACTGAAAACTAAATATCAATATATCTGTCTGAAAACCCTCTACACTGTCTGAACTGTGGATTTGAAGGGACAATTCCCCAACTAACTCCGTCTACTAAAATCATCAAAACACTGAAATAGAATATCCTCGGATGATGAGGACTCACTGCTGCACCCACTCCTACAAGATCTGACAGCTAAATACACTCTGAATTTCGCTCTTCTGAACCTATGGTTGGGAAAACACCATAGCGCGAATACGTCAGTACAAAGAATATATCGAGTATGCAAGGATAGGGTAAGGTAAAATATAAGGCTTATGCATAAACATAACAATCTGAATAATATGTATTCGCTGGAGTAAACATATATAGAAACTCTGCAGTTACTAATTTTGAAACATGTCTGATCAACAATACACACATGGATGCATAAAGTACAACTGAAATCATCATGACACCGAATGTTACATTTTGAACGCTGACACCTGAAAATAATAATAATGACAATAAGATACTGAGTATCTGAAGCTACTAGAGCTGACATCTGTACTTATCCATACTGAGAAATCGGATAACTGATATTACTGATATTTGATATTCAAATTCACAAACTCTGGAACACTGAACAACTAAATCTGAGATCAACCCTCATCTAGCAGGAAGTCTCTAGAACACTGAACAACTGAATCTGAATAACCCTCATCTAGCAGGAAGTCTTTAGAACACTGAACAACTGAATCTGAGATCAACCCTCATCTAGCAGGAAGTCTCTATACTCAACGATAATGATAATGGGTAAATAAGTTCGAGAGAAACCCTCATCTCCCAGGAAGTCTCTCTACTCAATGATAATGATAGCAATACTGGGAGGCTTGTATCTGACATCGTCAACTTCTGCACATTAACTGAGTTCTTTTCTGAGACTGTTCCTAAAACTGTGGGAGTGATTATTTAACCGACATGCCCCACTTACCACAAGTGGAATCCAACATGTACCCCAGCTGAAAGGGTGTCAATACCGCGCCACCAGTACAGATAACTACATAGGACCCTCTACTATCAGGACCTCAAACGAGAAAAGTGGGACCCTCTACTCGCAAGACAACTACCTCATCTAACCCTCTACTCGCAGGATAGATGTCTCAACCTACACTGGCGATGTAGTTCTGTAGCATAAGGATTGCTACCAGGAATCAAACCCTCTACTCGCAAGAATGTTCCCATCCTTAGCTCGCTCGATGTTGAATCCTACTCCTAACTAAAAGACATTTAACCGGTTCTTAACTGTACTCAACTGAACTGAATCTGTTCTCACATTATGATACTTTACCAAGATGACAGAGTTCGCTTGATTTCGTTCTCTGACGGAGTATTTCTAAATGCCACTTACTTTTAAGATAAGCTTACTATCTCACAAAATGTACAGAGGTCTGTAACGGAGTGATTTGATATGTCAGATTTCAGAGCTTCATGGCCCGATTATTCGATAAAGAATGATTTCTGAGATTACTGAGTTTTCCCAAAGTTTTGAAACTAACCAGGAGTTCATTGTTCATCACTTATTGAGATTACCGTGAAACTGACTCGACTCTAGACCAGCAGACTATTTCGAGCATACGTACCCCCAGCACACAATAGCATAAAGTAACACAAGAAAGATAACTCATACACAACATACCCATAGGCCATCATACGCAACACATAATTGAGAAGTTCACACTTAGCAAATTAAATGGCCTCATTTCTCTATATAAACATCTAATTGAACACGTGGGGAGAATGCTTTGGGTCCACAGCAAATACTATGCACAAACATCATAGTTACCTCAACAATTCATCATGACATTCCATCATACACCCACAACGCACCTCAAATTCAAGGATATCAACTATCCATAGGAACAAAGCATGAATTTATCTTTTAAGACCTAATGAACCACAATGCATAGATTCCTATTCTCTTAAATATTTTGTCAAACATATGGTAGACATAAGTTAAGCATATGGATATGGCATGAAATCATAATTTTGATAACAAACATGTCAAATACTATCATCTTACATGCACCATTTAGGGCATAGGTTTAATGCTCAATTTCATACACCACAACACCATCATCCTTAAACTTCAACATCCACATTTCTCAATTCACAATCCAACTCACATTTAGAAAATACTTGACATATCAATCAATAGTAGGGATATATAATTCCCAATAACAATTATCTAGTCATAACAAGGAAATCATGGAATAACAGTATAAATCAAGGCTTAACAATTTAAATCATCATATATTCATAATCAATTAATTTTGGACCTATTATGTTATAAAAACAAAATCTCTAGTCTCTTAGGTATTTTCACAAACACCTTACATGCATTCTTAGGTATAGGTGGATTCATCAAGATTACAAGTATTCAATCACCCATTTCATATATTTATACATCACACACCACCACAGTTTCCACAAACATACAAAGATCCCTTCTTGGATATCATCAACTTCAACAGTATAATCACCGACCATCACACAAATACTACACACATATACTTCAACCAACACACATAATCATCCCACACATATATCTCAACCATCATGTGAATACTACACACATACACAATGAAAATTTAGAAAGTATAATCATATATGTACATGTACACATGTATCTTGAGTCTTTGAAAAAGGATTTATGGACTCTATGGACGAAAGGAGCCCATAGATAAACACTTGCATACCTTAGATTTCATAGCTGAAGAGATTGATGGAAGCAATTCGCGAAGCGAAGCCTTGAATCGATTTTCCCCCAATTGGAACCCTAACCCTAAC
>NW_025876770.1:5139-6727 GCF_002878395.1 Capsicum annuum
AGAAATGAGAGAAAATGAATGACAATTCTCTGCTCAAAGGGGGTATATATAGAGGGTTACCATAATGGAAAATGACCAAAATACCTTTAAAAATCAATTAATTTCAAATCTGCCCTTCAGTGATCTATCCAATAGGCTGAAGTAAATTAGTCATAACTTTTTACTCCGATGTCCAAATTGGATGAAACGAATTTCATTGGAAAGAACACTCTCAGGTCTTTCCGTTGATATATAGCAGCTCACATAGTTCATTATGTACAAGGAGTTATGATCATTTGAAGTTGACCAAAAAAATTGTCTGGTTGCAGTATTTTTTTGTCCTGCACATTTTACTGTTCACAGTTCGATCGAAATGGTCGTAACTCATCGCTTGAGTGTCCGTTTTGGATGATCCACATATCGTTGGAAAGCTTATTCGATGTTCTACGATATGGTGGGTCGAAATCTAAGAAATGACACACAAAAAAATTATAAATCATTCTCAAAGATAGGATCCCGACACATTTACGCACAAAATTTCAACGAAAAAATTTTTCGAGGTATTACATCATCTCCCCCTTGGAAACATTCATCGTCGAATGTGAAGGCCAGATCAATAACACTAATCGACTGGATTTATTCAAGATAGAAACACATCTCCGAACATAACCACACGACTGAAGCAACCAATACTCTACGTACTTTCACTAGTCATGCACATCTATCGCATAAAACATTCAACAACCCACTCATGGGTAAATTTTCACAATACACATGCATCTCGGATGCAAAGAATCATAACCCAACCAATCTCTAAAATACATATTCAAACATCCCCACAATTCAAGTTCCTTTCTATTTAACGTGCATATTAAATACAAATATACCTAATTTACCAAATTCTCGATAGCATAACTAGAAATGCAACGAACGATGAGGTTAACATCATAGAAAGAGCATGGACATGCAATTATTATAACATTATGGGGTATCTCCCCCTTGGGACCCAAGGTCCCTCTAGACATATTTCACTGAAATAAGAATGGGTCGGGAAATGTCTCCCTTTACTGCTTTTCCATACCTACTGGCACCACTACTAGATTCTGAGGGCCTGACTTGTCACTTTCTCTATCATCCTCCTCTCAGCTTTAAGTCTTCGCCAGACACTTTTGAACACTTGGCTAAACCCCGAAATGAACTACAACCAATGTACTCTAGAGTCTGAGGCATAACGGTGCACAAAATGATAACTTAATTCATCCAGAAAGACTACACCTGAAAAGATAAATTCAATACCAATGCTACTTCTTGGAATACAACTCTTATCTTTTCGTAGTCTCTACAATCATCATCATATACATACAATCTTTTTAACAACTACTTGTCTCACTAAACACATTATCTGCTTCGATTTCTTCATAGGCTACTAATACCACATTCACATCTTAATACTTAGTTTGGAGTCCACAAACTTACATTCTTCAAAGATTCAAGCTTAGCTTCTAAAACATAACATGAATATCCACAAATCTTTGATAAACATACTATTCTCATTCTAGCCTTCAAACATCACGTCTCTTAAACTTATACTTCTCCACACCATGAGAAT
>NW_025876770.1:6827-11156 GCF_002878395.1 Capsicum annuum
CTAAGCTTGAATCTTTGAAGAATGTAAGTTTGTGGACTCCAAACTTACATTCTTCAAAGATTCAAGCTTAGCTTCTAAAACATAACATGAATATCCACAAATCTTTGATAAACATACTATTCTCATTCTAGCCTTCAAACATCACGTCTCTTAAACTTATACTTCTCCACACCATGAGAATCGTAGCTATATCTCTATCAATCAACACATATAATTCCCAAATTCCACACTTAGATTCTTACATATATAATTTCAAGCCTATTCATTCACCATATAAATAGCTAACCCCATAAGGCATACTCTGCTCACTTTAGAGAACACTGTCCCAAAACCATCTACGGGGATCGTCAGAGTAAGTTCTATTTGAAGGACTTTGGCTTCACTACTTCTGTTACCTTAAGAGTAAGGTAAATCTAACATAAGTAGATCATTACAAGAGTCTACATAACTCTCTTGGAAAATCATGCTATAGCACGATCTGGATCATGAACGAACGGAAACTCTTCTAAACATCCCATAGCCTCCCGTACATGAATGTGGCGCACAACACACTATTGTACGAGACTCTACTAGATGCGGCTTTTCAAACTCCCTAGGATACTATTGAACCTTAGACTTTGATACCAAGTTTTTAATGCCCCGATTCCCATGAAACGGAATGCCACACGGTGCTCGTGACCTCGATGGACCACAAGTTAACCTTTCACTGATATCCGTATCTGTTCACTGCATAATATAATACGATAAATGCAGAAACTAGCTAAATCTGGCGATAAGGTTCAAACATCTAAATATACAGCACTAAAAACTAAATATCAATACATCTGTCTGAAAAGCCGCTACACTATCTGAACTGTGGAGTTGAAGGGACAATTCCCCAACTAACTCCATCTACTAAAATCATCAAAACACTGAAATAGAATATCCTCGAATGATGAGGACTCACTGCTGCACCCACTGCTACAAGATCTGACAGCTAAATATACTCTGAATCTCGCTCTTCTGAAACTATGGTTGGGAAAACACCATAGCACGAATACGTCAGTACAAAGAATGTACCGAGTATGCAAGGATAGGGTAAGGTAAAATATAAGGCTTATGCATAAACATAACAATCTGAATAATATTTATTCGCTGGAGTAAACATATATAGAAACTCTGCAGTTACCAATTTTGCAACATATCTGATCAACAATACACACATGGATGCATAAAGTACAACTGAAATTATCATGAAACCGAATGTTACATTTTGAAGGCTGACAGTCAAAAATAATAATACTGACAGTAAGATACTGTGTATCTGAAGCTACTAGAGCTGACATCTGTACTTATCCATACTGAGAAATTGGATAACTGGTATTACTGATATTTGATATTCAAATTCACTAACTCTGGAACACTGAACAACTAAATCTGAGATCAACCCTCATCTAGCAGGAGTCTCTAGAACACTGAACAAGTGAATCACAGATAACCCTCATCTTGTATGAAGTCTCTAGAACACTAAACAACTAAATCTGACATCAACCCTCATCTAGCAGGAAGTCTCTATACTCAACGATAATGATAATAGGTAAATAAGTTAGAGAGCAACCCTCATCTCGCAGGAAGTCTCTCTACTCAATGATAATGATAGCAATACTAGGAGGCCTGTATCTGACAGCCTCACCTTCTGCATATTAACTGAGTTCTTTTTTTAGATTGTTACTGAAACTGTGGGAGTGATCATTTAATTGACATGCCCCACTTACCACAAGTGGGATCCAACCTGTACCCTAGCTGGAAGGGTGTCAATACCGCGCCACCAGTACAGACAACTGCATAGGACTCTCTACTATCATGACCTTAAATAAGAACGGTGGGACCCTCTACTCGTAGGACAACCACCTCATCTAACCCTCTACTCATGGGATAGATGTCTCAACCTACGCTGGCAACGTAGTTCTGGAATATAAGGATTGCTACTAGGAATCAAACCCTCTACTCGCAGAAATATTCCCATCCTTAGCTCGCTCGATGCTAAATCTACTCCTAACTAAAAAATATTTAATCAGTTCTTAACTGTACTCAACTGAACTGAATCTGTTATCACATTATTATACTTTATCAATATGACAAAGTTCGCTAGATTCCGATCTCTAACGGAGTATTTCCAAATGCCACTTACTTTTAAGATAAGCTTACTATCTCACAAAATATACAGAGGTCTGTAATGGAGTGAATTGATATGTAACATTTCAGAGCTTCATGGCCCGATTATTCGATAAAGAATGATTTTTGAGATTATTGAGTTTTCCCCAAGTTTTAAAACTAATCGGGAGTTCATTGTTCATTGCTCGATTGAGATTACCGTGAAACTGACTCGGCTCTAGACCAGCAGACTATTTCGGGCATATGTACCCCCAGCATACAATAGCATAAAGTAACACAAGAAAGATAACTCATACACAATATGCACATAGTCCATCATACGCAACACATAATGGAGAACTTCACACTTACCAAATCAAATGGCCTCATTTCTCCATATAAGCATCCAATCGAACACGTAGGGAGGATGCTTTGGGTCCACAGCAAATACTATGCACAAATATCATAGTTACCTCAATAATTCATCATGGTATTCCATTATAAACCCACAACGCACCACAAATTCAAGGAAATCAACTATCTATAGGAATAAAGCATGAATTTATCTTTTAAGACCTAACGAACCACAATGCATAGTTTCCTATTCTCTAAATTATTTTGTCAAACATATGGTAGACATAAATTAAGCATATGGATATGGCATGAAATCATAATTTTGATAACAAACATGTCAAATACTTATATTCTTCTTCACATAGGCATTTTAGCAACCATCTTACATGCACCATTTAGGGCATAGGTTTAATTCTCAATTTCATACACCACAACACCATCATCCTTCAACTTTAACATCCACATTTCTCAATTCACAATCCAACTCACATTTAGAAAATACTTGACATATCAATCAATAATAGAAATATATAATTCCTAATAACAATTATCAAGTCATAACAATGAAATAATGGAATAATAGTTTAAATCAAGGCTTAACAATTTAAATCATCATATATTCATAATCAATTAAATTTGGACCTATTATATTATAAAAACAAAATCTCTAGTCTCTTAGGTATTTTCACAAACACCTTACATGCACTTCTTAGGCATAGGTGGATTTATCAAGATTACAAGTATTCAATCACCCATTTCATATATTTATACATCACACACCACCACAGTTTCCACAAACATACAAAGATCCCTTCTTGGATATCATCAACTTCAACAACATAATCACCAACCATCACACAAATACTATACACATATACTTCAAACAACACACATAATCATCCCACACATATATCTCAACCATTATGTGAATACTACACACATACACAATGAAAATTTAGAAAGTATAATTATATATGTATATGTACACGTATCTTGAGCCTTTGAAAAAGGATTTGTGGGCTCTATGGACGAAAGGAGCCCATAGATAAACATTGCATACCTTAGATTTCATAGCCGAAGAGATTGATGGAAGCAATTCACGAAGCGAAGCCTTGAATCAATTTTCCCCCAATTGGAACCCTAACCCTAACTCCTCTTCTTCTATATATATATATATATATATATGCATATATTTTGAGAGAGAGATATAAAAGAAATGAGAGAAAATGAATGACAATTCTCAGCTCAAAAGGGGTATATATAGAGGGTTACCATAATGGGAAATAACCAAAATACCTTTAAAAATCAATTAATTTCAAATCTACCCTTCAGTGATCTATCCAATAGGCTGAAGTAAATTGGCCATAACTTTTACTCCGATGTACAAATTAGATGATACCAATTTCATTGGAAAGAAGACTCTCAAGGCTTTCCATTGATATATAGCAGCTCACATTGTTCATTATGTACAAGGAGTTATGATCGTTTGAAGTTGACCAAAAAAATTGCCTGGCTACAGTATTTTTTTCCTGCACATTTTATTGTTCAAAGTTCGATCGGAATGGTCGTAGTTTGATTGGAATGGTCGTAACCCATCGCTCGAGTGTCTGTTTTGGGTGATTCACATATCGTTGGAAAGATTATTCACTGCTCTACCAAATGGTGGGTCGAAATTCAAGAAATAACACACAAAAAAATTATAAATCATTCTCGAAGATAGTACCCTGACATATTTTTGCATGAAATTTCAACGAAAAATTTTCTGGGGTATTACATTTTTTTGTCCAGATCTAAGAATAGTGTGAGTGGAAAACCCAGTTATCTTTCATGTACTAAGTGTGG
>NW_025876771.1:0-1546 GCF_002878395.1 Capsicum annuum
CAGTTGGGATGACCACTTGCCTTTGATTGAGTTCGCGTATAATAATAACTGTCCTTTCAGTATTCAGATAGCTCATTTAGAGGCTCTATATGGAAGGAGATGTAGATCTCTGATTGATTAGGTTGAAGTAGGTGAGGCCGCGGTAGTGGGGCCTGACTTGGTGTTTGATGCCTTAAGGAATGTACAGTTGATCAGGAAGAGGCTTAAGGCAGCACAGGGCCGATAGAAATCTTATCCAGATGTGAGGAGAAAAGACCTTGAATTTT
This sequence comes from Capsicum annuum, assembly GCF_002878395.1. NCBI lineage: Eukaryota > Viridiplantae > Streptophyta > Magnoliopsida > Solanales > Solanaceae > Capsicum > Capsicum annuum. The sequence goes on from NW_025876771.1 coordinate 267, forward strand.
AGGTTTCCAATTTGTATATTTAAAGATCTCTCCCATGAAGGGAGTAAAGAGTTTTGGAAAGAATGGGAAGCTTAGTTTCATATATGTTGGCCCTTACAAAATTATGAGCTGTTTTAGAAAGATGGCTTATAAGCTTGAGTTGCCTGTAGACTTAACATTAGTGCACCCAGTATTCTATATCTCCTTGTTGAAGAAGTGTACTAGATACCCAGTAGTTTTTGTTCCCTTAGAAAGCATATATGTTTAGAACAACCTCTCTTACAAAGAAATTCCAGTCGAGATCCTAGATCGACAAATTTGTAGACTAAGGAACAAAGAAGTTCCCCTAGTCAAAGTTCTTTGGCTGAATTTGTACATTGAGGGAGCCACTTGGGAAGCAAAAGCAGATATACTAGCCAAGTACCCTCATCTTTTCTCCACAAACTCAGATTCAGCTAAGGTAACAACCTTCTTATAATTTCTCTTTGCCATGCTCAGTTTCAGCGGCATATCATTCTCATGTTAGTCATGCATTCATAAAACCAGTTTACGACTCAGACATGTAATGAAGTATATCTAACATGTAACCTAAGCTCCTCAGTTTTTTTAGCTTAACCTGTCTCATTTGAGGACGAATGTTCCCAAGGGAAAGATATTGTAATACCTCAAAAATTCAAACCAATGTTAGATCCATGTTTCAAGATCATGCATAGTACATTATAGTTATTTGGTAGTGATATGCATAAGTGTGATATATATTAAGGCATCAAATAACTCCCAGCTATTATACAAATTAAAATAATCCTTACCGATTGAATTTTTGAAAAGAATGTCTCTTTAGTCAACTTCAAATGAGCATATCTTTTGGTCTATTGAGAATTTTTCAGATCAAGACCCACCAAATGATAGGAAATTGAATTAGCTTTCCAATGATACCAATTTTACCCAAATTTGATACTCGGGTGAAAAGTTATGGAACTTTTAGTGAAAAATAGTTGCCCAACGCGATAAGGCCGCATCGTGGTGATGGCCGAATTCACGTTCGTCCTTTTCCAGTGTGTCACTACAATTGACATCGCGTTGTGCCAGGGGGCCATTTCGCAATTGTCCTTTTCCAGTGGGGTACCGCGATCCAAGCTTCCAGTTTGGGATTGTCCATTTCCAGAGGTGCAATGCGATAGCACTACATTGCACAGTAGGGTAAAATGGGGATTGTCAGTTTTCCAGTGGCCTGACATGATTGCACCGCTTCGCGCCGGAGCCAAAAATTGGGATTTTCAGCTTTTGTGATTTAAATTCCT
>NW_025876772.1:0-2149 GCF_002878395.1 Capsicum annuum
AATTCCAATTTAATCATTCAAGGGTTTAGTCCTAGGGTTTCATGAATCTATACCGATATGAATCAACCCATATGGAATTTAACACTCATTCATGGAATACAATTAAATTAATCATTTCCAACATGAACAAAAGTAGCCCAATCATGAAATTCATAAGAAAATCCATAAATTGAATTTATAAAAGGGATTCTTGGGCTTCTTGGATGAATGTAGTCCATGAATGAACACTAGGCATACCTTAGTTCGTGATTTAGTGAAGATTAATGGTGAAACCTTCTTGAATTTGAATCCACAATAGAAAGCCTAGCTTGTTCTTGAGAGAAACTTGAGAGAAAATAGTACATTTTGGGTGAATAATGGCTAAATCACGTGTTATTGGATTTAATTAGGGGTAGGCAATTGACCCTTTTAACCTTGGATGCATCATTTAATTTCAGTAAAATTTTCCCAAACTGGGCCCCTGGAACGACACCGCATTATCCTACCATGTCACTAGAAATTGACAATTGAAAAATTGACGGATGGCGTGATGCAGAGCCATCGCATTGCCCTTTCCTTCTTGACCTAGAACTTTGGCGCGACGGAGGAGAAATAGCACGGAGACACTGAAAAAAGCACAATTCTAAATTTGAGTATTGGCGCAACGTGCCATAATTTCATACACCTACTAGAAATTTCCAAATTCTATTTCCCCTTGTGGCATGGCGTGCCACTGACTAATATGGCGTTGTTTTACGACGGGAACTTTAAATAGTCAAACCTTCTTACTCGGTTATCATATTTAAGCAAATCCTATATCGATGGAAATCTTATTGAATTTTCCACAAGACAAAAAGTGAAAATCATGAAAATTCAACATTGACTAATTATCCTTCACTTTAAAAGCTAATACTAGGCATTCTTGGGATAAAATTTGCTAGAAAACCTTGGGGGTATTACATTAGGTCATATCAGATTGGTATTAGAGCCCTAGGTTTATGGTCAATTGGGAGTCTACAAAGTTTTGTTAAGTAGAGTCTCTTTTAAGGGCGTGCAGTGCGTGACACTCATAAGGGAGAGACTACATGGAATTTTGGAATGTTTCTCTTTCTTGTGTTTTGTTTTTCAACTATAGAGTGTTTGGTCCTGAATTCATTTCTAATTCTCATTTGTTAATTTTTAGATCATGGGTCAATGATCTGAAGCTCATAAAAACTTCTCTATCCCAATTACGGACAATGTTGATGGGACACGCTCTACTTATGACGTCTATACCCAGTCTAGGGGTCTAATTCTTGATTTTCCATGAGTTCCAACAATTCCCTCTAGTCCTTCTCGATTCTTCAGGTTAAAGTTACAAATGTTGAGTTTGATCAATTTATTCATACATTGGCACAATTGGTAGCTACTTAGTCTAAGTGTGGTGCTTCTGTTACTCCATCTTCTAAGGCTAAAAGAGTTTATCAGTTCATGAGGTTGAACCCTCTAACCTTTATGGTTGTTAAGGTTGAAGAATATCCTTAAGGTTTTCTAGATGAGATGGAAAAGATCTTATATGTTGTGAATACCACAAATTTGGAGGGCATAGAGTTTGCCACCAACCAGCTAAAAGATGTGGCGTACTAGTGGTATGAGGAATGGGATTATTAATGGGGTGATGATGTTTAGTCATCCCCATGGGAGGATTTTTCTAATGCTTTTCAAGATCACTTCTTTCCTTAGAAGTTAATATAATCTATGGTGAAAGTGTTTGTTAATCTGAAGTACAGTAAGATATCAGTCAAGGAATATGCCTTGAAGTTTTACCAGTTATATGGTAAGATAACAGTCAAGGAAGTTTGCTTTTAGTTTGTCTTGAGAATAGAGTGGCAAGGATGGTAGAAATTGGCCCAAGAAGAAGTGGGGCAATTTAGGGTCATACTCGATAGCTAGTGCTCCCTATACAAAGCTATCAGGTGATAGACCCTTCCATGGTGGCAAAAACCTTAGGGCACTAGGTGCCCAATCTCAGGATATTGGGGCTTAGTCAACTCCATTATATTTTTTTTGCAAATTTTATGGTTGCTTGCATTGGGTATTTTGTGATTAGGGAAGAGACAAGTGCTTCAACTATGGTCAGCCAGGGTATATGCATAGAAACTGCCGTACTGGTAAGGTTGCTTTGGGGACA
>NW_025876773.1:0-1877 GCF_002878395.1 Capsicum annuum
CATGTTTTTATTAAGCTTGGATTGGTTTTGGGTAGTGCGATTAGCTTATTGTAACCTTGCAATTTTTGGGTTATATAGTTTGTGTTTGGTTCTTGGATATTTGTAGCTCTGGGGTTAAGGTTTAAAAAAGTTTGTACTTTGTAGATATTTTCTATATATCCTCGGGCTATATGGTTATAAGTTTTTTTATCTTGGTTCAAACTATCTCGATATGTGGTAATTTGTGGGTGTATGTACAAGGGGTCTTTTTGTGAGTTTGGTATAAATGGTTTTTCAAATATCTTATTCATGTTCATGTTCTGGTATCTTTGTCCACTAATTCCTTTACTTGTACCTACAATTATAGATTGAAAAATGTTATGGGTTTTATGGAGTGTTCCAACGTCTCATTTTAGCTCTGAAATTTTAATGTCTTTCAATCGATATATCTCTAGAATTTTAATATCTTCCGATCGACATAGCTCTGCACACTGTTGAGTTAGCTGATTTGTAGCTTCAAACTTCAGTTTAACTTCATTAGTCTTTAGCTTTTCTATTTCATTACCCATACTGTCCACTTTCCTTGAAAGCATAGTTAGGGTTTTGAGTACCTTTTCTAAAACATCATCTTCTATTATATCAGTCTGTGTAGCTTTGTCTTGATATGTAATCTGCAATAACATTTTTGTTAGTACTAATTACTTCAATTGTAAATGTAAAATTTAATATATTCAATACTAGTCTCCGAATCTCTTTTGTTGTAACTGAATTTTATATTTTCTTTGTTACCCACCAACGTACATGTGTATTATCTGTCATCACAATAAATTTTTTATATACAATATATAGTTCAAATGCTAATAAACATTTATATAACGAACATAATTCTTTTCTATTTATTTTTTATTTTATTTCTGTTTCATTAAACGTACCTGAGTAGTATCTGCAATGATGTTCTAATTTTTCATTTTCGTACCTATATTTAAGTACTCCTCCATAACTATATTCACTTGCATCTGCTTCTACTATATATATAAAAATTTTGTCTTCGCCTAAAAATTGTAATTTTGGTAATTCTTTACAAAGTATTTTTATTTTCTGGACTTATTTTTTATCTTCTTCATTGTAATTATATTCTACGTCCTTTTTTTAATTTTTTCAGTAAAGGCTTTAGGTTTTCTGCTAGTTTTGGTATATATATATTCTTTTATTTGGTTTACTAATCCTAAAAATGATTGTAATTTCTTTTTTGTATCTAATTGTTCTTTTGAATTTATTATTTTTTGTACTATACGTTGCTGCATTTTAACTCCACTTTTATCTATTTGTATTCCTAAAAACTCTATCTGGTGTTTCATAATTTCGGCTTTCTTTTTACTTAAACTTATTCCTGATTTTTCTACTATATCTGTAAATTGTTCTAATAATTTTAAATGTTCCTCTTTAGTTTTTGTATATAGTAGTATATCATCCATGTATACTATACAATTAGGTAATTATTTAAAAGAACTATCCATAAAATGTTGATATCTACCTGGTGCATTTTTATATCCAAATGGTAATACGTTCCATTCATAAAATCCTTGTGGTACCGTAAATGCAGTTAATTCCTTAGATTCTTCTTCTAACTTTAAGTGGTAAAATCTTGATTTACAGTCAAATTTACTAAAATAGTTATATCCTTGTATTTGTCTTGTTTTTAATATCTTATTTGGTATTGGATAATTATATGTCATAGTTTTTGCATTTAAATTTTTATAATCAATAACCATTCTACTTTTACCTTTACTATGTTTATTTACTATAAATGTTAGACTATTGTGTTTGCTATTGCTTTTTTGTATATACTGTTTTTTTTAATAATTTATCTATATGCATTTTAAATTCTTTTAAATCGT
>NW_025876774.1:0-1640 GCF_002878395.1 Capsicum annuum
GATCGCGGCACCACATAGCTGTAAATATTTGTGGACTTGCTCCTTGAACTGCCACAAGTCCTCATATTTTTCCCACGATGCCTCCTCGGGCGATTGCCCCTTCCAATGGACTAAGAATTGGGCACTTGAATTGCCCCAACCTTTTCCTCAAACCAATTGATGATCAATTATGTCCTCAATTTGTTTATCCGTGGCAGCGGACGTCATAAAGATTTGGGCCCGACTAGACTTACCCCGCTCCACGTCTTCCTTGTCTTTGAAATATGGTTTTAATTTGCTTGCATAGAAGACGGGATAAATCTTTAAATGTGAAGGCATGTCCAGCTTATATAAAATTTTGCCAACCTTGGCAACAATCTCAAATGGACCCTCATACCGTCGAATCAAACTTTGATTGACACTTCTCAATGACTTGAATTGCCTTGGATTGAGCTTGACCATTACTTTGTCTCCAATCCATTAATAGACTGGACGACAATTGTGATCAGCTAATTTCTTCATTTTGTGGGCTGCTTTATCAAGATACGACCTTGCCATATCGACTTGTTCCTCCCAAGCCTTTGCCATATGATAAGAACCCGGATTCCTCATTCCGACGTTAATCGGTAAGGATTGTGGAGTGTTTGGTTGCTGCCCCGTTACAAGTTCGAATGGACTACGACCTGTTGCCTTACTCCATTAAAAATTGTATGAGAATTAGGCCGTGTCGAGCAACCTTGACCAGTCCCTTTGATTGGCACTAACAAAGTGCCTCAAGTAGCACTCGAGTAACCCATTTACTCGCTCCGTTTGTCCGTCGGTTTAGGGATGAAAGCTGGTTGAAAAGTGCAGCTCCGACCCCAACAAACTAAATAGCTCCTTCCAAAATGATCCAGTGAATCGCGGGTCTCGATCACTAATGATATGCCTAGGCACGCTCCAAAGTTTAACTACATCTTTGAGAAACAATCGGGCTGCCTCGTTGGCTTGGCAATTCGACGTGGCAACTGAGAATGTTGCATATTTGGAGAAGCGATCAACGACAACCATGATTGTTCCAAAACCCTCCGAGTTAGGCAAACATATGATAAAATCCATGGTGACACTATCCCACGATTTCTCTGTGGTGGGCAGCGGCTCAAGTAATCCATCGGGCGCCTTGTGTTCCACCTTGTCTTGTTGGCAAACAAGGCAAGTGCGAACGTATACCTCTATATCATCCCTCATGCAAAGCCAATAATAAGCTACTTCTAACAAATCCATGGTGCATTTCTATCCCGGATGACCATCTCACGTCATGTCATGGCCCTCCTTGATCAACAACCGCCTAAGATTTTTCCATCTAGGCACATACACTCGCCTTCCGGTGGTGTATAACAGTCCGTCCTCTTCCTAAAACTTTTGGGTCTTGACTTTGCGTGCTAAATCAAGAAGTTGTTTGGCAACGGGATCATGTTCCATCCCCTCCTTGATTGTATCCAGCACACCACAGCTGGTCGTGCTCAATAGTATCACCAAAACAGCCTTGCGACTCAATGCATCGGCAACAACATTTGCTTTTCCCAGTTTATACTCCAATGAGTAATCAAACTCTGCCAAGAAATCTTACCATTGAGCCTGCTTTGGCGAGAGTTTCTTTTGTGATTGGAAGTCTTAACGAT
>NW_025876775.1:0-3084 GCF_002878395.1 Capsicum annuum
CCTTGTAAATGATTGAAAATGCTCATGAGATTGAAATATTGAAGTTATAATATGTTTGAATGCATTCCTATCCATGTTGAAGAATATGATTATCAAGTGCTTCATGAAATCCCTCAATGATTGTATTATGAATTGTTGACTATGATCATGTGTTCAAGAAGTGTCATGTCCTATTTACTTTCATGCTATTGAGTCCTGGGGGTATTTATACTCAACAATTTAGCTGTGTACCTAGTGACAGTGTTAGTTTCATGATAATCTCAGTCACGCCATGATCAGTAGTACTCTCAGTCATTTCAGAACTCAGGAAAACTCAGTAATCTCATGAATTCAGTCAATTAATAGAATTCAGTAATATTCTGTCAGTCCAGGGAGCTCAGTGAACTCAGTCTAGTTCAGCTCAATATAATTAGTTCAGTGTCTATTCAGTTGGGAGTAGGATTCAACACCGAGTGAACCCAAGGATGAGGGCACACACTGACAGCAGAGGGTGTGACCCTTAGAAGCAATCCTTGTGTTCTAGAACTATGTAGCCAACATAGGTTGAGACATCAACACTGATAGTTGATGAGGTGGATTAACACTGACAGATGAGGGTCCCACTGTTCTCATTAGGGTACACTGACAGATGAGGGTCACTCTCAGCTTGTCCTTACCAGTGGTGCGGTATTGACACCCTTCCAATTGGGATTACAGATTGGACCCTAACTCTATTCAAAAAAGAGGCATGTCGGTTAGATGACTACCTCCCACAATCTCAGTCTCAGTAATAGAACTCAGATAGTTCTATAGATTTTAGGACTTTTAGATATAGTCAATCAACTCAGTACGAAACTTAGCTAGTTCCATCCGAATCAAGACTGTCAGATACAGTCACTCAATTATCAGTATATTAGTTATCAGTAACTCAGTATCAGTTAAATCAGTTATCAGTAATCCATGTTATCAGTATTCAGACTCAGTATTCAGAATCCTCATGATTTTAGCTACAGTTATGTATTTATGTATGTAATCTCACCAGTCACATTTATGTTATTCAGTCAGTTATAGTTCATGCATATGAACCCTTGCATTCAGCCTTACCCCACTTTGCATACCAGTACATTCCCATGTACCAACGTATACTTTCTTGTGGTATGGTGTTTTAACTATAGGTTCAGAAGTACGAGCTCCAGAGCATACTTAGCAGCTCAGATCCAGTCAGCAGTAGTAGACTTAGAAGTGAGTCCTCATCATTCGAGGATGTTATTATTTCATTATTTCATTAGACTCATTTTTTCAGTAGATGGAGTTAGTTAGGGGATTGTCCCTTCAACTCCACGGTTTAGATAGTTTAGAGGCTTTCAGACTATAGTGTTTTTAGAATACAGTAGTTTAGACAGTTAGTATCAGCTTTGGTATTGTCAAACCATATTCAGACATTGTTTTTATCAGTTATGTTTCAATTTTGAACCTTATGGCAAGTCAACCCATTATTTCATATATTTCAACATTATTATACAGTTATTGTAGTAGGTACCAGTCATGAGTTATCTAGTGGTCCTTCGGGATTGTTAGCATCGTGTAGCATCCGGAGTTCAGAATCTGGGGCGTTACAACACCTTTACCTCGGTCAACAGAATTGCTTACCCGATTTTCTATTTTCTCAAACCAAAAAGGTCATTTCCTTTTGATTAGGGATTTAAAAAAGTGACTTGGAACATCATAACTCGATTCCAAATGGTGACTCTATAATTAAAACAATCCCTATTCAATATCGTCACTTTAATTGGAAAAACCTTTCGACTCGACCCTTGAGGGAAAAAGGGGTATGACATCTCTGGAAATTCTACTGAGGACTAACAAGAATTCGAGCTTTGATTATTGACTTATACTTGCTTTAATTATTGTTGATATTGTGTTTGTTGGCCTAATCTGTAACTTGTTGCTTATTTATCATTTGATATTGTTGAACTGTATTATAAACTGTCTTTTCTTGCTTACCCCCTTTGAGTCTCTGAAATAGGATAGAAGGAATGCAACACATACATCCTACCTTTTTTTTAAGATAGTCGGAGTGTCAAGGCACCCGGTGAAGGATTATTAGTCTCACATGTTAGGCGGGGTTCGGATCCGCGATGAAGACGGAGTAGCAATGCTACCCAAAAAGTTGTCTCTCTCCGACTCGAGTGTCCGCTCGGGTAAGCTAGTTTGGACACCTATCCCTATTAGGTTAAACTTAGAAGAACTGAAACTCAGAATCTGGATATCCCTATTAGGTTCCGCTTTGTTTGCATTATGTGCATTTGACTTAGCGGGATTCAACACAGCGGCCGAGTCTGTCTAGGACAGGTGTCCCTTTTATATTGACCAACATGTGCATCCTACATGCTCTTTGACATTTGTTTGGAAGGCTATCTAATTGTTGACCGGCTTTCAGGCAACTTTAAAATGCAAGAGATTATATTATCCTTAAATTTAGTGAATTATTTTTCAAAGAAAAATTTATTTTTAAAAGAAAGGCAAATTTTAAAAAATATAGTAACATAGTTTACGGTCTTCATGAACTACAAGGGTTTGATTCTCACTTTTTAGTGAGATACGTAGAAAATCCTACCCGGGATACGACCCTATATTTAAAAAAAATATTTATTTACAAATTTATTGAAGGATATTTTTGAAAAATAATATAAATAATAAATAAAATAAAATTTAAAAAATAATTATTCTCATGAGTATTGTTATCTTTATCTTATTTTTTCCTTTTTATCCTCAAAATTAATTTTATACAAATCTTAATAACTTGAGGCTTTAGGGGTCGTGACATGAGTTTTTATAAAGTAATAAAATATGTAAACATATATTTAACAATCCTTAACCTTTAGGGTCATGAGGTTGAAATTTTTGTACAATTTCATATGTAAAATAATTTATTTTTCTAAGTCATTTTATTTTATTTTCTTATGTGTACTTAAGGGTATTTTCACCCAAACACATAGTTAAAATTATCTAGAGGTCTATAATTGCAAATTTTCAATAGAGTCAGCTTCAATAAGTCTTCTCCCTTAGAAAAAATATTGTAATTCATGTTTCTCTCACTCTTTA
>NW_025876776.1:0-4281 GCF_002878395.1 Capsicum annuum
TTATGATAAAATTAGATTTAGATATCCACCGAGATATTATAAATATCTCGGTGGATATCTAAATCTAATTTTATCATAATTAGGTGGTATATGTTTCATTCTTCTAGATTTTAAATGTGTTATTAATTTTGATTCAATACTAGATATTAATGTAATTAAGTAGGCTAGTTTTTGAGGATTTTCTTTTGTTTTATTTAGACTTATATATTCTAAATAATTACTAATTAACGATTCTTTAATTTTTCTAAAAGTTTCTCTATTTTTAAATGGTCTTCGCATAATTAATTTATTATAAATCTAACTCTAATTCTAACTCTAACATATATCTCTTCCATACTTTTTAAATTGCTGAGCTCTGATACCATTTGTAGGGGGGTGCGCGGATTTAATAGATCTAATAGATTCTGACCCACATCCGTCATTGCGCCACACACGTCACAATTTTAAAAAGGAAAAATTACAAAAAGGAAAAATTACAGAAACTGGCATCGTTAAAATTATAATTACAATAAATAGTAATACTTCTTCAAAATTGTAACTTATAGCAAAAGTAGCAATATTTTACCCACTTCATAGTAATAGAAAAATATATATTTTTCAGTTGTGCATATGTATTTATGAGTAATACATATATATTTGTATATGTATTTATATAGCAATATTTTACTTAAATACAAAATATAATTTGCTATTTTTCGTAATTATAAAACTGTTGCTATAAAAGTTATAATTAAGGCTAGAAAGTTATTATTTCTGAAATTTTTCCTTTTAAAAACATTGGTAGAATGTCATAGTCAGCCCCTACCATTTCCTCAATCCTCCTACTTCCTCCTTTCAATTTCCATTAATTACTCTTGTGTAGTCCACACCTTCCATTTTCTAATCCCCTTTCATGAAGATACTACAAGATACTCTTTGAAAAAACGACACACTCAACTATTCATCCACTCAATCTGTTTTAGTTTGGGCAAGTTATTAATTCAGTTCAATTCAAAGTCTATTAAATTTTAAATTGATGTGTATTTTGAATGGAAAAACTATAAAAAGTGATAAATTTAAGATCATAATTAAAATTAATAGCAACATTTTTATAAAATTAAATTTTGTAGCAGAAATAATATTATTTTAGTGGACTATGCCATTAAATCGTATTTTCAGTTACCTCTAGTAACTTCTCCCTCCTTTCACACTAACATTATCTCTCTTTCTTTTTTTCTTATCTCTTTCTTTTTTTCTTACTTTACCTTTTTATTTTTTTCAAATTTCTCTTATTTTTCAGATTTTTTTTTTTCAATTTCTTACTTTTTCTCAAGTTCTAAATAAAGATCGTATTTCACAAAATTAGTTAACTATTAACGTTCAGTTATTGCATGTTATCTATTCCTCTATTTGTATATATTTTGTATTTTGTATTTTTTTGGGTCACCATTATTATTGCCGTTTTTTTTTTTGAGCTTTTTGATTGTATGATTGTGGAGGTCTATTTTAATGGTAGAACACACACCATATAAAAGATCAAATAAAGGTATATACCACCGATCAATTTTATTTCCGATTATCCACCATTCTTTAGTATTGGACTATCTCAAGACGAAATTATTAAAGTGGTTTCTATGCGTATAGAGTCGAAGAAATTAGTGAGCGTTGAAGAGTAAGGTCGAAATATCGTAATGATTCAGAGAAAATGGTCGAAATTATGAAAAAAAAAAAGGATTGCAAAAACTTTCATATCCAAAACCCCCAAAAAATTTAAAACTCAGAGAAAAAATGGAAGCAAAAAAAATCCATATTTAGTTGCGCAATTTTTAAATTCATATATATATATATATATATATATATATATATATATATATATATATATTCAAAGCACAGTTGTTCTCCATAAAGTTAACTGCATCTATATTTTTCAAAACAGTTGCATAGACATATTTGTAACTGCATATGTAATATTCAGAATATATGAATATGTATTTCTATTTTTTTAACATATATGAATATGTAACTTTACATATTCAATGACTTATATATGTGAAATATGGAAGGAAAATTATAGGGAGAATACCTACGAAAATAGCTGAACTTTGATCGAATTTTCAATTGAGCATACTGAACTTTGTGGGGGTCCTATTATCCCCTAGACTCTTTTTTTTTGGGTATTTTAATGGCATATATCAACCCACTTTGACAAGTGCGTGTAATCACGCCTCTTGAGCGCGTGAGAGTGATTAAAAACGTTTTAAAAATATTTTTTTGGTCAAATAACCCCTCAATTTGCTGACTTTTAAAAATTTTATATTTTTTATCTATTTTTTATACGTTCTCTTCTCTTTCTTTCTTATTTCTTTCTTATCTTCAATGGAGTTAAATTGGTGTTCCATTGTTGAATTGAAAATAATTTCATCACACATATACACACCCCAAATGAGTCATCTTCAACACACTCAATTTAATTACATCAATTTTACTCAATTCCAATACACACACACCAAATGGGTATTCTCCAATTCTATCAAAAATAGCAAAATTAACCCACTATTGTCACCACCAAGCAACCCACCATTGCGATTTATTAGGTATTAAATCTATTTGTATTTTAACTTATATACATATGATTAGTGTTTGATTTGGATTTTGTAATCAATCGAGAAAAAGAGAAAGGATGGGATTCATAATGAAATTTGTGGAGAACTTGATATTGAGATTAAGTTTGCTCGAAATGAATGAAGTTCTCGCTATTTGGGTTGTTTACACCAATTGTGGTGGCAAAGCTGAAAACTGTGTTGTGGCTGCTTGATACTTGAATTGGTAGTATATTGAAGTTCTCTTTTATTAAAGTTGGTCTTATATGGACCTGAAGAAATTTGATTGCAAATAGCACACTAAGACAGTAGCTAAATACACTACTGGAATTTAGAAGCACTGTTTGCACTGAAGTAGAAAAAACTTTTATCCAGCTCAGAAAAGTTATGTATGCTTTGAAGTAGATCATGCATATTAATGTCTTCATTTGATATAATTGTTATTATTATTGCAACTATACTTATGCAATGAACATGTGAGCAACTATACTGGAACTGTATGAATTGCGATTTGAATAAAATTATTGAATAGAATTTTCGATTTGAATTTGAAATTTGGGAAAAGATTTTCTTAATGAACTAAATAAAAGTCAAATTTCAAGAATGAAGAATCAAGAATTTGGTGGAAAATGGTGAAAATTTGTATTGTAGTATTACCAATGTTGTTTGTAGGAGTAATATGGCTGTAATGGTGAAAATAATGAAAATGGAGAAGAAAATGCGTGTGTGTCACACCTCCAGCAGACAAATCTGGGTATAGAATTTTCGGGGGTAATAATTCCACTTTAAAAAGGTCTAGGGGGTAATAGGACCCCCGCAAAATTCAGTATGCTCAACTGAAAATCCGATCAAACTTCAGGTATTTTTGTGAGTATTCTCCCAAAATTATATAGTAAAATTACATTTTGTTATAAATATATTACCATATATAGTGAATGTCTACTTTATCATAGATAGTCAATGCTTTTTATGGAAAAGTTAGAAACCCCAAACTTAGTTTTCTCTATAAATGAAGGAATTTTCCTTTATTGTAATTCACCCATGAAGAAACCCATCAAGAGAAATAGTAATCACTCTCTTTTCTCTCTCTATTCTTATTCTTCTTTGCTTTATATTTCATAACACGTTATCAGCACGAGACCCTGCCAAATAAGGTGAGATTATAAATTTAAAGGTAATTTTAAGGTTAGTAATTCCTTATGTTATTTGTCTTTTGCTACTAATGATATAATTATTGTTGGATTTGAGGAAAAATAATTGGTTTGTAACCACTTATGCTTTCAATTTGTTCATGAAGAACAATAGTGTTAAGAGATATGATGATGAAATTAAGTCTCATCTCATTAAGAGGGTAAGATATTGGGTTAAAAGTTCTAATGCACCATGATGATAAGATATTGGGTTTAATTCCCACGGAGTTATGGAGTAAAGTTCATCCATGGTCACTTAACTTTGTGTTTATTACACAAAAGCCATTTTTCTTTCATTCATTACACAAAAGTTATTTTACTTTCCTCCGGCCATCACAAAAGTCACTATGGTCGGATTTTACAATAATCTCATCGGAAAAATAATGTGTTAACCTTAATTAGTTCTTAATTTCAATTTTAGAGAATATATACATATACATACATATACATATACATATATATACATATGCATATACATACATACATATATATATATATGTGTGTGTGTGTGT
>NW_025876777.1:0-3172 GCF_002878395.1 Capsicum annuum
AAAACATACACCAAAATAGTCAATGATTTGAAGAATCGAGGACCCCCTTTGATGACCTCTCTCGGATTCACAAGAAGAACAAGAAAGGAAATGATATCAAGAGTAAAACACACTAAAAACAACAACAACACTTGATGAACAAAATGCAATAATAACAACATACGGTTACAAGACAAGAACACAAATGGATTACACTAGATATAGACAAAAGATTACAAGAAAGTAAAGATAGATAGACAAATGGAGATGTAATATTAACAATCCAAAAGCTTATTCCACTTTTGAATCTTTAATATCACACACAATCTAAACCTATCTCTTATGTGACCTCAAGGGAACCGAAATACCCAAGCAATCTTCGTTTCTAAGCAAATCCTCAACACAAGGATTTCACCTTGTCCAAGGATTCCACCTTGAAAGAGGCTCTCAAAAGAGGCTACAAATATGTCATCTAAAATCTCCCCTTAAAATGAAGGCAAACTAGTTATTTATAGGCCATGGGTCTTTATTACACAATGGATCCAAAAGTGACCCTAAAAGCTATTGGGCCCAAAAGTGACCCAAAGCCCAAAATAATGTCATGGGCGACCATGCTCTCTCGAAGTCCACGCTATCTTCCAAACACGTCGTGGCTCAATGCTCCCGTGGATGACATCATCAAATGTAGCTTCTCCCGCGCTCCAAGCTATAATCCACACACGTATTTGTTCCCCTAAAACAACCAAATCTTGGATCCATAGATGTATCCTTGAAGCATCGATCCCAAAGGAGTGAAGCCCATTAATCTTGTATCATCCGTCCACCCCAACACAGCCACACTTGTCAGATTTTTCAGTGAATTTTCGCCGAAAAACTCAACTCACTTAAAAAATTCAATTAATTATCAATTTGTTCAAACAAATGAATCTAAGAAAGGTGAGGAAAAAATTATGTTGGGTATTTCTTTAACAAATGGATCTAAGAAATTTGAATGGATGTTTAATGGAGGAAAATTTTCCTAGAATTTTCTTGTTAATATTTTCTTCTGAATAGTTTCCACTGAATAATTTTCATTCAAATTATCCCATTTTTGAAATTGAAACTATCCCATTTTTTATTTCTCATTTCTTTAACAAATGGATCTAAGAACTTTCTTTTGTTTTATTTCTTTTGCTAATATTAACAATGGAGGAAAAATGGGTGTTTAATGGAGGAAAATGGGTGACTCCTATTCGTGTTTCTTTAACAAATAGGTGTTTAATGGAGGAAAATTTTTAATTTAGTGTTTTAGTGGTTATTTTTTGGTGGTGTTAATGGAGGAATATGAAAAAAATTAAAGGAGAGAAGTGGTGAAAAATGTATTTGAGGTTATTAATGGAGAAATTTGGGTATTGTTGTTGATAATGCTTTGAAGAAGAAAAAAGTGTCTATTTTTTATTTTTTTATTATATTTTAATATAATATTACTAAAATTAATTTTTTTAATAAATAAACGCACCCTTTTTTAAAAAAAAATGTCACGTCAGCATAAGGGGTGAAATAAATACACTTCAAAGATGTTAAGAGGGGTAAATAAACGAAAGTTAAGTTTAAGTGCTAAAGTAAATTGGAAGGACAAGTCGGGGACAAGATGTCTTTACTTTATTTATTTTAATGGATATATTAGATCATTAACTTTAAAAGTATGGCTTCTCTCTAGTTACTCACTTTTAATAGCTTTCAAAGAGATTATTATAGTAAGAACTAGTGAATAAATTCGCGCTTTGTGCGATGATATAAACAAAACAAATTATGATATACATATTTTGTTTATCATTCTTTTTTTTTTTTCAAATATATATATAATATTATTTTTTTAAAAAAAATATTCATTGAAATTACAAAACCTTCAATTTACTGTATGACATATCGTATATTTATTCTCAAGAATCTTGATCGATATAGAGATTTTGTAAAATTATTGTTTGACTAAAATAGTGATTATACTAAAATTGACAATTTAAATTTGTGTTTGAGTCATCACAATTACCTCGCTTTTGAAAATATACTAACATATCAGTTTCAACACAATTTATAACTTAAACAAACTATAAATGTCTAATATAAAATATACAGTATTATATTTTTTCTAAACATCAACACGGGAGTCTAGCGTTCCTCTCGAGTTGGGGGTGGAGAAGTCAGTTAGACCGCCTATGAAATAATATATAATGTTAGTTATATCTCTGGCAATGTACCTTTTGAAAAGATTACAATTTTGTGAGCTTGAAGGCTTATCTTGAAGCCTTATTATTAACTTCCTCCGTTCATTTTTGTTAATCTAATTCAATTTAGCTATGAAGATAAGTGAAATTGACTGTAATAAAGTGAAACGTGATAAGTAAACATGAAGGGAGTGCATTGCGTTGAAGCTTATATTCATAGGCCAAAGCCTGATCTCAATTTGCTTCTCTTTAGCCAGGAAGACAACAATACCCCCAAAATTCTTATAGCATCTTTGTTTTTCTCTTGTTTCTTATTGTTCCATTTACATGATTAGTCCCAGCACATTTCATCAGAAGGAAGGCAAAGTTCCATATAGCATAGGGTTATGTCACTTACCATGGTTCTGAATTATGATATCTGAATTCTCTTTACACATTACCTCTCTTTATTGGAGAATAATGGAGCTAGGTTGGTGTAGACGTTTATGCATATCACTTAACCACCTACAACTTGAGCAGTTGCTAGCCTCAAAATATCTGTTTTTTATCGGAGCCAGATTAATTTGCTCAAGTAATTAATTCCATATACAAAATGGAATTGTGAAAAATCATAACATGTGGTGTTAATATTTTTTCACTTCACATATTAGGTGACCAAGCAGGATATGGAGTAGGACCCATTTCAGCCACCTTTTGGCAGTTGTATCCAGCAAGGTAAGGCCAGTTGCTTGATGTATCCTTCTTTTTGTCTATGTGGAAGGCTTTTTTCAATTGAGATTACATCAAACTCATGCGTAATTGTTGAATGATTTGTTTTCAGATACATCACCTCTGATATGAATACCAGTCTTTAGTTTGTTTAGGAAGACCCGATGGGAAATGTTACAAACCGAATTCTCGTCTTACATGCCAATTATGCATTCAGTTCTTATTGGGCTCAGTTTAAGTCATCTGGTGGAACTTGTAATTTCAATGGCCTTGCCATTCCC
>NW_025876778.1:0-1246 GCF_002878395.1 Capsicum annuum
TATGTGGTATAGGAGAGTGGCACAAGCGTCTTCCTTTGCGACTTGCTCTAGCACTTCTTGGCCGTTTTCACTTTTGACTACTGTTTCTACGGCTGTGGCTCCATAGATAAGGTTCTTAATTTCATCAGTGAAGTAATTGTCCCACCAATGTTTTATCATACCAGTGAAACCTGATACGATCATAGTTGCGGCTTCCTTATCAGTGGCTCATCTAATTTTGTAAGCCGTTATGGAAACACCCATTTATGGAGTTTATTGTAGATTTGGTGTTCAGCCAAACCGTCAACATTCCATTCAGTTATTCCTTTGCCATCATGGTTGAAGGTCGAGAGGTAAGGATTTTCCTCAAATTGAACATCTAGAGGAGAAGGTTTTTTGTAATAGTTTTTCTTAGTGGAAAAACGATCACTGGTAAGTTTAGAAAGAGAGTTTTTCTGGTTGATAGACTCAGCTTTCTCAGATATTTTAAACTTAGAAAGCTTATCGTTGATTTATTCCAGAATTTTTCCTGAAACCTCGAAGTCATCACTGAGATTAGGGAATTTTTCTTTTTGGAATTCAGGAATTTTGAAGATGGGGTTGGTTATAGGATTAGGACCTGGAGTGCCCTTTTCAGGAGCGGGAGAGCTAAAAGAAAGTATTGAGTTTTTAGTTTCTCCTATTTGCTGGGAGATAGTATGAAGGACCTGATTAGTATAGTTGTTTTGTTCAACTATCCTATCGAGGTCTCTATTGATAGGGGATGATAGAGGCCTATCATGTTTCTTCTTGAAGGGTGAAGCATTGAGGACTTTATTGGAATGAGGAATTTTTATCCCTTTGAGAGGAGGAGTAACGGATTCAATTATCTTGTTACTCTGAGTATACCATTTGTTAATGATAACGTTAAGGGATTCATTTTGGTTTTCCATTCTGCCAGTGAACTCAAACCATCGGAAGAATTCTATGTCACATCAGATTCTTTTCATATCGGCTATCCATAACCGACCAAACTCCTTTTGTTGTTCTTTGGAATAGGTACTGGTGTACCATTTCCTTTTTACGGCATCCTTCGGAAGGTACCAGCGTACTTCAAGAGCTTTTAGGTCTGGTGTGTACTCTTCGTCAATTTTGATGACGAGTAGGCTGGGGTCAGTCCTAATTTTCTGACGGGATATGGAAGGGGGAGGTTCCATATCTGAGGCTGTAGGACTGCCTGGGTCATAATGATTTTTAGGGTCTAGGGACTCATGGACCCTAGTGGATT
>NW_025876779.1:0-1065 GCF_002878395.1 Capsicum annuum
TTTCTCGGAGTAGACGACGACTATTGGTGACGCCTTATCAGGATCCTGACGACTTATCAAGAATATCGTCAGGTCTTCTTCAAATCTGCACTAGTCCTGTCTTAGGTTGACGGCAACTTATGAAGGCTTATCAGGACTGTGACGACTTATCAGAAATGTCGTCACACTTTTGCTCCAATTCTCATATCCTGCCTAAGTCTGACGGCATTCCTAATGACTTATCACTATTATGATGACCTATCACAAAATGTCGTCGATTCTACCAGCTGGAACTCATTCCCTGTTTAAGGCTGACGATGGCCTTGATAGCCTATCACCAGGCTAACGACCTATCATGAATGTCGTCAGTTGCACTTGTCTTTTAATTACTTCAGATTTCAGCCTTTTTGCTTTCATTATTGTTGGTTCTCTATCATATCAGCTTCTACTGCAAAATCAAACATAAAGTAATCAAAAATGACAAAATTTGCTTAAGAATTTGCAATTATTCTTAGTTAAAAGCCTCAAATGTATTAGCATCTGCTCACACATCAAGCACTTTTTGTCAGGGACGACAACAGCTTGGAGACAACCGACACTCATTGAGAAACAATGCTATGAATGTTCTAGTTTGCTTTAGAGATTGGATTAGAGTGGAACGAAGAAATTAAGAAATGGAGGTGGAGCCGAAAGACAAACAGAAATTTGAAGAAATTATGACTTCAAGGGAGAACTCAGCAGAATCAAGTCCAATGCATGATTTTGCCCCCATTGATTTTGACTATCTTATGCCAGTTCTCGTTAATGTTAACATGGATGAGTTGAAAAAAATGATGAAAACTTTGTAGATTTTTCATTCATGTACATTATAAATTTTGAATCATTTTACAATCAATAAAATATAACATTCATTCACTCCTTACTTTGTAATTTTTTTCATTTAATGATTTAAATTGAATTTCTAGTTTAAATTAATACTTAGTTTTAATATATTACTAATTTACTATCAAGTTTACACTAAGTAATAGACAATTAAACATAACAAACATATAACCATATATACACATAATGAAAAAATAAATTTCT
>NW_025876780.1:0-2304 GCF_002878395.1 Capsicum annuum
AGTGGAAAAGACCAAAATACCCTTTAAAGAAAAAAGAGTTGAAAACTATTGATCGGGGTCTGTGACGGTCGATCTGACGGTCCGTCAGAGGGACTGACGGTCCACCAGATCGTCCGTCACTCGAGTGCCAAATCTGGGTCGTTCTGCCTCATCGTGACGGTCGAAGTGACGGTCCATCAGGAATCTGACGGTCCACCAGATCATCCGTCACTCGGGGGTCAGAAAATTCTATTTCGACCTGACGGACCCCTTGACGGTCCGTCAACTTATTGACAATCCACCACTTTGGCCGTCACATGATGACCAAAAAGAAGGGTCACTATCTTGGCTTGACGGGACACTTGACGGCCCACCAAGGACCTGACGGTCCACCAGGTCGACCGTCAAACCTGGGCGATTCCAATACCATTTAGTAAAACGGTCATAACTCCCTCGTCCGATGTTGAATTTTGATAAAATTGGTATCGATAGAAAGCTTATTCAATTCTCTACATGACAAAAAGTTGAAATTATAGAAATACAACACGATTCAAAGTGTTCAATACTTGGGAAGATATTTCTGAATTTTTTTTTTAACTCGGATTTTCATTTTTTCCGAAAATGCTCTAAGGCTCAGACTAGGAGAGAACTTTGCAGGGTATTACAACTAATATGTTGCGCAGATTAGTAATCTGTTACAACATATATGACTAATCTGTTGCAACATATATGACTAATTTGTTGCACAAATTTGTAATGTGTTGCAATATATATGACTAATCTGTTGCAACATATATGACTAATTTGTTGCAACAAATGAGTAATCTGTTGCAATATATATGACCAATTTGTTGCAACAAATGAGTAATCTATTGCAACATATATGACTAATCTGTTACAACAGATTACTCATCTGTTGGATTCGTTTTATAGTATTGTAATATGAATCCAATATATGGGTCATCTTTTGCAACAGATTTGTCATATATTGCAACAAATTACTCACTTGTTGCAATAGATGACTCATATGTTGGATTCATGTTGCAGGTTCTATCCATTGTAGTAGTAACAAATACACCAAATAAGAAATTCAACAAAAATTATAATTTTACTTACAAAATAAGCTATGAAGTAATGTCCAAGTGATATACGAATAAAATTTGACCTAAAATTTTTTTAAAAAATTTCAACAGGGGCACAACGAATAAGTAAAACACATGAAAAATTTTATGAAACAGGTAAAGAAGACAAAAATAATATACCATACATCAAATGCAAAAGGATCAAGGGGACAAACATTTATGTTCTCATAAAAATGTTTAAGTTCTCTAATATTTTAATTGCTTTCTAATAGTTGACCCATCTGGTTCAACAGATTTTCTATTTGTTTAATAATTTTCAACAGATGAATCATCTGATGCAGCATGTTAGTCATCTATTGATTCAAATTAAGCAATTATTAGTAATAACTAAATTGATTTAGCTAAAATTAAAGACGTCTCTAAGACAAAGGGACAAACATTTGTGTTCTCCTAAAAATATTTGAGTTTCCTAGTATTTTAATTATTTTCCAACAGATTATCTATTTGTTGCAACAAGCTAGTCATCTATTGCAACAGATGTTTATAATAGGTTAGTCATTTGTTTATTCAAATTAAGCAATTATTAATAATAAGTAAATTAATTTAATTAAAATTGAAGACAAGTCTTTAATACAAGACCTTAGACAAGGGGACAACTGTTTGAGTTCTCCAAAAAATATTTGAGCTTTAGTATTTTAAATTGCTTTTCAACATATATTTAACTCGGAACCAAAATGAGCCACGGAATTGAAAAAGTGACCAAAATAGTCCACCTATTTAAAAAGTTACCAAAATAGGCTAAACGTAATAATTTATTACGTTTTCTACTTTTTTCTTAACGGTCAACTAACGTCGTTGACTTTTACTAAAACGTAAGAATTTCTTACGTTTTACACGATAACTGAGGAAAAAAATACAATGAATTGTCAAATTAATTAAAAAGATACGAAAAAAAAGAGTTGTTCAACGTAACAAAAAGTTACGTTCTTGACTTTTTTATAGCAGTGGTCCCCCACCCACAATTTCCTTTTCCACAAATGTCCCATTACTCCTACTTTTTCCTCTTTTTACATATGATAATTATGAATTTTCTTATTAGTTAAATTTATTTATATTTTACATATAATTCAAAGAATTTTTTTTTCTAATAAATTTTTACGTTTTACATTAAAAAAATAAAAAAAAGAAGTATCAATTACCTCATTAACTTAACAATTTTCTTATATTTATTCTATATCAAAAA
>NW_025876781.1:0-1522 GCF_002878395.1 Capsicum annuum
TATCTTAGTCGCGAGAATTTCTTCTATCTGATTTTGTCTCAACTTGAATTTAGAATTGCATATTTGGACTCCATGGGTGAAATAAACCCATAGATGAACACTTAACATTCCTGGGTTGATGAATTCATGAGAATTGATGGTGAATTCTTGAGTTTTGATTTTGAACTTAGAAAGCTAGGGTTTTTGTTCTTGAAAGAGGAATACTTTAATTTTTTCGAGAGAATTATGAAACAATGAGCAAATAATGCTCTATTGGGACTTAAATCCGTGTTTGGACGGATTTGGGGCTATGAAAAAAGACCAAATGGTCCCTGGAATTTAAATCACAAAAGACTCAATTTTTGGCTCCAGCGTGATGCGGTGCAATTGCATCGGGCCACTTGAAAACTGACAATCCCTATTTTACCCTATGGCACGATGCGATGCTTTTGCATTGTGCCTCTGAAAAAAGACGATCCTAAACTAGAAGCTTGCTGCGACGCGGTGCCAATCGTGATGCCCCACTGGAAAAGAACTATTGAGAAATGTCCCCTTGGTGTGATGCGATGGTAATCGCGGTGGCACGCTGGAAAAAGACAAACGTGATTTCGGCCATCACCGCAATGCGGCCTTATCGCATTGGGCTACTATTTTGCACTAAGAATGTCGTAACTTCTCACCTGAGTATCGAATTCAGACAAAATTGGTATCGTTGGAAAGCTAATTCAATTTCCTATTATTTGGCGGATTTCGATATAGGAAATTCTCAATATAGCAAAAGATATGCTCCTTTAAAGTTTACTAAAGCAACATTCTTATCAATAATTCAATCGGTAAGGATTATTTTGATTCGTCTAATAGTTAGGAGTTATTTGAGGCATTAATATACATCAAACTCATGCATATCAATGTGAAATAACTATAATGTACTATACATGAGCTTGAAACATGTCTCTAATATTGGTTTCGATTTTTGGGATATTATAGTTTGGCAATGAAAATCATAACTTTTCGGAGTTGTAGCTTTACAATTATACGGATAGTAAGAGTTAGAGAGTTGGATGAAGCAGGTTTGTGTTTAATCTCCTGCCAACTAAAATGAGGCACACATTTAGCTTCTAAAATTCTTATATTACCCTTTAATAAGAAATGAATAGGAGAAGCAAATAGAATGGTAATACACAATGTGCATAAGTTCTTACCTCACATAATATGAAGATTGATAAAATGATTTTGAGACTAAAAATAAAACAACATTAATCAGACATTGAAATAATGAGAGTTAGAGAATCAAATAGTGCATCACAAAAGGCTTTCATTTCACCAAGCACATTAGCTTCATTGATTTATAACAACAGTCGAGCAAGTTTTTTTAACTGTAATTTTCATATTTAAGCACAAAAAAAATACTTTTTCTCATATTCTGGAAGTTCTAATCACCTCTAATTTCAATAGGGGTTGTTGCTCGATAGCTAGTGCCAATTTTCTGAGTCAACTATCTTAGTCGCGAGAATTTCTTCTATCTGATTTTGTCTCAACTTGA
>NW_025876782.1:0-3193 GCF_002878395.1 Capsicum annuum
TTTTTGAGAATTCAGGTCAAACGTAGTTCGTACATAAAATCATAATGGCCCTAAAAATACTCTTACCCATCTTACTAGGATATAAATAAGTACTTCTATGGATGACATGACGTTTGCATTGCATTTGTCTTGATAGAGCAAAGGATCAAATGTCCAATGTAGTCATCGCCTTCCTAGTTAACCATCTCGGTTTTCTCTAGATTAGGCTTCTTTGATTCTCTAACTCTTTGACTCTTTTGTTGACTGTTCAAAGGCTACCATTATTTTGCTTCTTGACATAATATGATAATGCCAGGTTTTATGTTACTGTTATACGACGGGCGAAGAGTCATGAGTGGAGTGGAGGTCCAATTCAATAATGTTTCCTCCAATTAATCTTCCATGATTCTGATTGTCTTGGAAAATTCTTCCCTCACATTTTTCCTTATTCCATCTTCAAGACTATCGCTTACAGGGTTGAAAAATGATTGGTAGAGTCCAATTTTACTACTAGTCATTTTTCTTTTCCTGTAACAAAGCTATAGTCAAGAAGCAGATCTCTTATTCAATTTGATCTGGTAAAGTAGGGTCATTTTGTGCCAACACAAAGTAGTTTCTATTACCTGCAAAGTAAAAACAACTCAAACGATGACGTGTTAGATTTCGTTTGTAATAAGTAAAGCAAGATGATAAGGTAGGAAGTAAACACATAGAGTTGTTTCTCATCTCATGCGAATTGATCCATGAAATAATGATGACTCGAGGATTTCAATGAACAAGATTTTGCTCAATGATATGGATAGGTGGAATTTGTCGGAAAGGTTCAATTCTTCTTCTTCCTTCAGGAAAGTGGAAGACAACAGAGCTTTTGGAGATATGGGCCGGGTCGAAAGACTGCCTACGTATCTCACGGAGGAGAAATCAGGCCCTACGTAGTTTGAAACTATAACAGCTTTTTCTGATTCTAAAGTCAACTTTCCTAAAATGGTAGCAATCATTTTGGAAGTTTTAAGAATGACTACGGACTTTTATGAGAAACTTGGGAGACCTGGAGTACTTTTAGTCGGACTTCTGTAGAGTGGGGTGTATTTCTGCCTAGAGATGTTCTATGAAAAATGGGATTGGATTAGTTCACCTTTGATTCGAATCAACATAACACGTATAAGCACATAAATAGTTATATTACACAAGCATATTGTAATAAATGTGCATCCTAATTAGGTAACCCTTTTGAGCCAAGGGTTTGGGCCTAACGATTTTTGAAGAAACAATATATGCTTGCTTAAGGTCAATCCATTATCCCCCAACTTTT
This sequence comes from Capsicum annuum, assembly GCF_002878395.1. NCBI lineage: Eukaryota > Viridiplantae > Streptophyta > Magnoliopsida > Solanales > Solanaceae > Capsicum > Capsicum annuum. The sequence goes on from NW_025876782.1 coordinate 1,292, forward strand.
ATAGACACTAAAAGGGCATAAATGCCTATAAAAGATAACGAAATAGGGATACAATCTTTAGGAAAAGGGAAATAACGTGAAGGAAAATACGTTCCCACACAGGGGATAAAAAATACTAATTCCTGAGTGCTTTTTCTATCAGCCTTTCACTTCTTAGCTTCATCCATTTCTTATATTGGTGACATCTGTTGACGTTCAAACTGTTCCTTAAATGCAACCTCCCAAATCGATCAATTTCTTGCTTAACTTGCTTCAATTCTTCTTACGAAAGTAAGCAAATCAAGCTTTTTCCCGACCCCCAAAGGATAATGGATTGAATTAGACAAGCATACATTTTCTTTAACACATAAATATGGTTCGTCTATAATTAACTCGTGGTTAATAGATGCAGGACAGGTTTTCTAATGGGCCTAATACCCCGCTCGGGTATTGGGTCGTCCTAGGCTCATGTCTAAAATAGGGTTTAGGTTTCGTTCTATCCTAGGTATCTTGAGTAGGTTTGAACATTGGTTCTCAAGCGGACAACTTGAGTTTGAAAATACGAACAGCCATCAGAGGACTCGCGTGCTAATAAGTCATTCGTATTTCCAACATATTTTGAAATTGAACAACAGGGGTCGGGACATCCACGAAACCCCAAAACAGTTTAAATAATGCAGGAATATGCCATGAGATGCGATAGTTAAACTTTACAGAATCGAAACATATAAGCACATAAACAGTTAATCAAAAGACAAAATCAAACATTTGGTTAGAACCTAGTTACAAATCCCCAGCAGAGTCGCCATTTCTGTTTTGCGGAAATTTTGACTTTTTGAGAGTCGCCCCTTAATTTTGAAAAGGAATTAAGAAACCTGTAGAGAGTTACTTTAAACGATTCAAAATAGAAAAATCGTTTTAAGTTTTGAAGATTCCGAGTAAGTGGTTCCTATTAACGTTTTAGGAAGATGTTAGGCACCTAAAATGTCCGCTAACTTGCGGTTATCCGGACTGTTTGAAAATATTTTTTGATTAACTTCTGAAAAGCTTAATTTGTTGAAATAGTGATTTAATTTTTTTTTTTATTCTTTTTTTAAAAAATACTTGTGTAAAATAGATTTAGGCGATGTAGTAGGGAATTTAACTAAGTCTAACAAAATTAATAAACAAATAAATAAATAAAAGGGGAAGGGAGGAGAAAGTAAAGGATTTAGGCCATTGGACCCAAATCAACGAGACCTATCCTAGTCTAGTTGGGCTTCCGACTCATTTCACCTGTTCTAAACTATCTTTTGAGACTTTGGCTCGAGTCTTGCTCCACCTGTATTAAATACAACTTTGGCTTCGACACCGAAATGAATGAATAAATAAATGACTAAATAAATAAATAAAAAGAAGACAATAATAAAAATTGAGACTTTTCAAGTCTCTTAGTGACCTCATCAATGACTTTTTACCCATTTTCCTTCTTTGTCTATCTTCTAGCACCTGCACGTCATGTAGTGGACCTTGGGTTTAAACTTCGAACTTGACTCGAAGGGGTGAGCCTCATTTACCCATTACGAAATGCAAGAGGAGAGGAGTCCATTTGGACTCGAGATATTTTTTGTATGCAAAGAAAAGATAAAGAAATTAATATATGTTCAAGGCATAAAAGTGACATCTTTCAAAGTAAAAGAAACTATCAAGAACCAATTTTGAATGACAAGAATAAGCACACTTGCACAAGAATGAGAGTCAACAAATAAAAAATGCAAAGCAAAGACTCTCATTTACATGCCTCATGATTTATGTTCATATTAAGAATGAATAAAGGTAAAAGGAAGAAGGCCATATTCAATGAATTAATGCAAGAACAAACAACGTAAGCTTGCGAAAGTAAAGGGATGAGGCAACCAGAAAAATATTAATGATTTCTAGAAT
>NW_025876783.1:0-2048 GCF_002878395.1 Capsicum annuum
TTGTTCGGAACTTCATCCTTACATATTTGAGCTAAGATACTTGATGTATTTGACTAGGGGAGCTTAATTCTTGGACAACTTAGAGAAATCTATGGAAGATCCTTGAATTTCTTGGAAGGATTTTTTATTTTTGGGTTGAGAGAAAACCCTAGTTTTCTAGAAAATTCTTGGAGAAATTGGAGGAAATGGGAGAAAATGATCTTCTCTTTACTACTTTGATGTATATATAAGGCACCAAGGATCAGAAATAACCAAAATGCCCTTTTGAAAAAGCTGAAGTTCGCTGATCGGGGCCTGTGACGATCCGTCAAGTCTTCGACGGTCCACCAGATCATCCGTCACTCAAGTTCCAAAACTGGAACGGTCTTCCTCAACGTGACGGTCGAAGTGACGGTCCATCAGGAAACTGAAGGTCCACCAAGTCGTCCGTCACTGAGGGCCAAAAATGAGACATTTTGTCTCGACCTGATGGACCCTTTGACGGTCCGTCAACTTTTTGACGGTCCACCATCTTGGCCGTCACACGGTGACCAGGAATAGGGGTCACTTCCTTGGCTTGACGGGACACTTGACGGTCCACCAAGGACCTAACGGTTCGCCAGGTGGACTGTCAGACCTGGGTAATCCGATATCGCTGAGTAAAACGGCATAACTCCCTCGTCCGAAGTCTGATTTCAATGAAATTGGTATCGATGGAAAGCTTATTCAATTCTCTACATGACAAAAATTAGAAATTAGAGAAATAAAACATGTTTTAAATATTAATCTTTTTGGAAGTCATACATATCAACTCAAAAGATGGATTTTGGCTTAAGAAATGATTGGGATATTACAATATATTTATTGTAACGTGTATATAAGTCCAAATCTAAAGTAGTGATGAAGCTACGTAAATTTCAACGACATGACTAAAATAAACTTGGTGACTTTGAATTATATAATATCATTGCTTGGACAATATATGTACTTTTGTCATAAAATAATAAGAAATAAGAACAAGAAGGATAGACAGAAGAGAGGAGGCTTCGTTATTTCTCTTAAGGGCTTCTTGAGGGGTAAATAACAGTGAAAGAAAATTTCTTTATTTATAGGAAAATAGTGACTGTCCCAAAGTTAGGATTTCTAACTTTTCTCCAAGGAAATAGGCATTTAATATATATGGTAATATATTTATAACACCTCCACTTGGATGTATAATTGATAGATAATGTGTCTCGTAAAAATTTTGCTAGAAAAAACTCAAATAGGAAAAACTCTAGATAGTGAAGAATAAAGAGTACATATATCTAATAATACGCATATAGGATGGCTCACAAAAAATCTTACATGAAAAATACAGTGGATAAAACCTCATAAGAAAAAAAAAGTACAACGCGCACGTATTAGCTTCCCCTAATGAGAACATCCTTGAATCCTCACATCCCATCCTATGCACCATCTTCTTGAAAGTTGCAGTTGATAAAAATTTGATGAATAAATTAGTTATGTTGTTACTTGAATGAATCTATTGCACGTTGATATCACTATTCTTTTGAAACTCATATGTGTGAAAAAACTTTAGCGAAATATGCTTAGTTCTATCTCCTTTTATGAATCCTCCCTTGAGTTGTGTTATGTATGTTGCATTATCTTCATATAAATTTGTGGATATTTTGTCACATTCCAATCCACATTTTTCTCAAATGAGATTTATTATGAACTTCAACTATATACGCTCTCAGCTAGCTTCATGGATAGTTATTATCACAGCATGGTATGACGAAGTAGATATGATAGATTGTGTTATAGAACTCCAAGATATAGAAGTACATCCACATATGAACAGATAGCCTATTTGAGACTGATCTTCGTGCAGCTCAAATAAATATCCTACATCAACAGAACCAACAAGATCAAAACTACAATTTTTATAATAAAATAAGTCCATATTGGTAGTTCCTTTTAGATATTGCAATATTTACTTGATCCCATTTCAGTCTCCTAGTAGAGAGTAGAATTATGCCTTGCTAACAAATTAATCAAAAATGCTATATCAGGATTTATAATAT
>NW_025876784.1:0-1160 GCF_002878395.1 Capsicum annuum
CTTTTTTTTAATATCTTATTTGGTATTGGATAATTATATGTTATAGTTTTTGCATTTAAATTTCTATAGTCAATAACCATTCTACTTTTTCCTCTTTTTTGTTCACTATGTTTATTTACTATAAATGTTGGACTATTATGTTTGCTATTACTTTTTTGTATATATTGTTTTTCTAATAATTCATCTATATGCATTTTTAATTCTTTTAAATCGTCAAAATTATATGTTAATGGTTTCTGGGTTATTATGCTATTTTTATCTATTAATTCAATTTTTATAGTAGTTTTATTTTTTTCCATCCTTTTAATGGGTCTTCACTATATAATTGTTCTAATTTTTTCTTAATTATTTCTATCTTATTTATTGAAAATATAGTTATTTCTGTTTTATTTATCGAAAATACTACTAGTTCTATTGTACTTCAGTATTTTTTATATTTTCTAAATTTTGTGTAATTTTTTCACTTCCTTTTATCCAATCAGTTTTCTTTCTTATTTTATTATTAACCCTTTTTGCTCTTACTTTCTGTTTACATGGTGTTGTAAACCACCAGTCTGTTCTAGTTATAATATGTGGGTATAATTTATCTAAAAACGGCATTCTTGAAAGTATATCTTTTGATGTTAGTTCATAATTATAAATTTCTTCTATTTTTAATATCTTATCCCATACTTGTATTTTTACATTCCTAACTTTATAAGTAATTAAGCTTCCTTCATTATTAAATTCTTTAACTATTATTGGTGTTTTTAATTTATCCCATTTACTTTCTGGTAAGCAATTATATCAACATAAATTAGCTTCTGCTCCTATATCTATCATGGACGTATAATATCTACTGTAATATCCTTCTACTACTATCTTCATTAATACATATATTTTCATTTTATGTTAAAGCTCTTCTTAAGAATAATTTCTCTTTGTTATATGTTAAGGTTAATTGTGTTTGTTCTATATTATATGGTTTTACTTGTTCTAGCCATTTTATTCCTAATATTATATCTGCTTTTTGCATTTCTTCCTTTACATCAAATTCTATTTTTATTTTTCTAATTCCTATTATTATTTCTTTTTCTGCTATATTTTTACTATTTATTAAACTTCTTGGTAGATCTGGGCACATATCATTGTCAGTTTTTATTTCTTCATTTTTTACTAGA
>NW_025876785.1:0-4319 GCF_002878395.1 Capsicum annuum
CCCAAATCAATTTAAAATTTCTACGGTTCAATCAAGAGACATAGAAGGATGAAATTTGGAGTAGTAGGGTTGGGGTTTGAGCCTTAGGAAATTTTGGAGAAAAATGAGCTATTAAATGCTCTTAATGGACTTAAATCCATGGTTTACCCGGATGGATTAGAGTGGAAATGACCAAAATACCCTTAAAAATTAAATAATGTCAAATCTGTCCTTTGGTGGACTATTTTGATAGGCTGAAGTAGATCGACCATAACCTTTTGCTCTGATAGACAAATTGGATGAAACCAATTTTATTGGAAAGAGGACTCTCAGAGATTTCTGTTGATATACAGTAGATCACCCAGATTATTATGTACAAGGAGTTATGATCGTTTGAAGTTGACCATAAAATTCGCCTGGCCTCAGTATTTTTTTCGTACACATTTACTGTTCACCACTATTCACGGTTAGATCAGAATGATCATAACTCATTGCTCGAGTGTCCGTTTTGGATGATCCATATATTGTTGGAAAGCTTATTCGATGCTCTACACAATGACGGATTTCATATCTTGAAATTCCACACAGAAAAATCATTAATCATGATAAACAACAGAATTCAACACATTTTCATCTCAGATCTTAACGGACTCTTGGAAAGATAAAAAGGCGTTAACGACTCGACACATTTGGGAGCAAAATATTTAAAGGGAAAACTAGGGGTATCACACATGCACTTCTGGAAATATCCGTTCTCTCCAACCATCAACACATAGAACACATAACACGCCTTGACAATAAAGCACACCATCTCCTTCTTGGGAGAAAACCTACACCTTGTAATCTCTAACTACCTACTTCAAATTGAAAAAAATAGGATCCGTGTCTTTCTTTTCTTTCACTTCGGCAACCAAAAGAAGATTTCAAACTATTCTGAACCCTTGTACCACCTTTGGCCAAATAAACCAACCAAACATCTAACCTAGCAAGCTAATGAACCTCACAGACTAACTCATTTTTATCTTTCTCAACATGCGTAACACTTTCCATCCACAGTTTACTAAGGGCATCAACCACTATATTAGCTTTACCTAGATGGTACAACATACTTATATCATAGTCTTTAAACAATTCAAGCCACCTTGTCTGATGAAAATTTAAATCCTTCTGAGTTAACATATGTTGTAAACTCTTATAATCCATGAATACGTCAATATGAACCCCATAAAGGTAGTTCTTCCAAATCTTTAATGCAAAGACAACTGCTACCAACTAAAGGTCATGGGTCGGGTAATTTTTCGATATCACCCAAAACTAACCTCCAATGAAGTATGTTGTGGATGATGCGAAATATAGCAACCCAAACCAGGTTGGGGTCGAACCTACAGGGAAAAAGTTGAACAGTTGCTTAACTTGATGAAAGTCATGAGCAGTATGGAAAAGTAAATAGGGGAATTTGTAAGTAGTAAGTAAATTATAACAAAATCTTTAATGCTTTGAGTTGTATATAATAGAAGATGAACACTAGGACTGTGTTCCCTTGGCTTCTCAACTCCATAAATTTCTTGTGTTAAACCTACTGATTCTTCTACTTTGTATGTAAAGTTGAAAAGATATGTATTATCAACCATCTTGTGAATGTGTTGTTAAATCTCAACCTTTACCTTGTGAGTCTTAGGGCGTCACTGTATTGTTCCTTGTTTAAAAATATTTGTTCAACTCTCACCTTTTGAGTCTTGAGTTGATTAGATGAGATGGAGGAATAATAAGATGGATGTGAATCTGAAATTACTATCTTAATCCTCTTTTCCCAATCTCAAACTCCCTTGTGAGGATATTATCGAATACAAGCAATCCTCAAGCTTCTGCAGTAGATCTAAGGTCAATTAATATGAAGAATATTAAGATACATGCAACTGCTTTAGAATGGATGAATCTCTCACTTTCTTTAAATAGTTAATCTATCGGGGTTCCTACAACCCTATTCAGAGAAATTAGGCGCTCACATTCATGCAATAATCCTTGATAATCAATAAAGAATTCATGCAATTAATGGTACAAGAATAAGAAGAATAAAATCCAAAGTCTTCAATTGAATAATAACCCAAAAATCTCAAGAATAATGTAAGGTATTGTAATAGAGTATGAAAGAGCATAAAATAATATTATGGAACGTAAACTAATAAAAGATTAACCCTAGGATATTTATAGTATCTCAAAACAACCCAGAAATCCTAATAAAAATGGAATAGGAAAATTAAGTCGACACAAGGTACGTGTTGCTTCATCAACTTGTAAGATGTTCCTACGAGTCATACAATGCTTCTTGTATGTTCTCCAGTGTCTGATCTCCCAGGATTTAGTCTTTTTGTTTATCTTTATGACTCATGATCTCGAGTCATAACTTGACCATATGACTCATGGCCTTCACTCATTACAACTTAGGACTTTTTTCTTTTATTCTCTGAACACTGGTCTGCTTACAGTTTACCTATATGAGTTATACTCAGAATTTTGAATCATCTTGTTTTGAGACTTTAACTCTGAATCTAACTTTAGTTTTTATTCCCTTGATGATTGCTTCTTCTGACTCATATTTTCATCTTACAATCCATATGCTCCAGTCGTCTCTTATCATCACTTGTTTTTTTTGTTTGGCTTTTGTCATTATTATGCTTACGAGTCAACCCATAAGTCGTACCATATGTTGATGACTGGTAAGGTGACTCGTATCATCTGCAACTTTGTCCTTTTCAGGTATTTTTCTTCAAATTTCATTCCAACACTATTATTGACCTATTTCACCTACAACAGTCACAAAATCACATCATATCTACTAAAATAACCTAAATACACACATAAATTCTTTGTTTTAAGCATCGAATATGTCATGTTTCCACGACGCATCATTCTTCTCATGGGGTTTAAGCTGTATAGAGGCATAGTATATAACCTTACCTTGCTGCATTAACATACAACCAAGACCAACTCTAGAAGTATCACAATAATCTACAAACCCATCAATGTCATCTAGTAAAGTCAAGAATCGAGATGGAGAGATTCTGGACAAGGGTGAAGCAATAGAAGAAAATTCTTCAACAAACCATCTGTAATAACTATCTAAACCTAAAAAACTCCTTATGTCTGATGGAGAGATAGGTCCAGGCCAATTTCTTACTACTTCAATCTTTTGAGGATCAACTTAAATGCCATCATTGGAAATAATGTGACCAAGAAAATCTACTTATCTCAACTAGAATTTGTACTTGATGAACTTAATAAATAATTGGTGATCCTTAAAGGTTGCAATGCTATCCTTAAATGGTCTATATTATCACTCTCTCTAAGGGAATAAATGAGGATATCATCTGTAAAGACAATGATGAATATGTCCAGTACTACTTGAACACCCTTTTCATTAAGTTGATAAAAGTTGCAGGAGCATTCATTAGTCCAAAAGACATAACTTTAATTTGTAGTGACCATACCGAGTTTAGAAAGTTGTCTTCGGCATATCACATTCTTTGACTCTAAGCTGATGATAGTCGGATCTGAGGTCTATCTTAGAGAAATAGATTTCACCCTAAAGTTGTTCAAACAAGTCATCAATTTTGGGGAGAGGATATTTATTCTTGATTGTGTCTTTGTTCAACTGATGGTAATTAATGCACATTCTAAGGGAACCGTCTTTCTTGCACAAGAAGAGAACTAGAGCACCCCATGGAGAATCACTAGGCTTGATGAAACCCTTATCTAAAAGATATTTCAACTGTTCCTTCAATTCCTTAAGCTTAGCTAGAGCCATTCTATAAGGTGGAACTGATATAGGTTGGGTATTTGGAAGGAGATATATTTTGAAGTCAATTTTTCTTTTGGGAGAAACTTCAGGATAATCATCAGGAAATACTTTTGGAAGTTCATTCACTACTGTAACTGACTTAAGACTCAGAGTTTCAAAATTTGAGTCCTTGACTTGGAAAAGATGGTAAATACATCCCTTGGATATCATTTTCCTTGCCTTAAGATAATAAAATAACTCTTAGGCACTAAAGTACTAACCCTCTATTTAATTACGGGCTCATTGAGAAACTAGAACTAGAAAATTCTATTTCTATAATCAATTGAGGCATAGCACGAGTGGAGCCAATCCATGTTGAGAATGACTTCAAAATCAATCATCTCTAACTTCATAAGATCAATGAAGTAACTTTCTAAGACACTGTGACTCGACAGTTTCTGTGTTCTCGTCTGGCTACAGTAGACTTACCCAATAGGGAAGTCACTAAGAAAGGCTCTGCTAATATGTTGGGATTGACACCGAAGTTTATAAGGAGTCAAAC
>NW_025876786.1:0-2527 GCF_002878395.1 Capsicum annuum
TCATAAAAGAAAAATCAATCTGGGCACAAGCACAAAAGAGAGTTCTTATTGAAAAAACCCCAAATACCTTGAAAGATGAACTTTAGATCGATACTCATTTTTGAGATGTTAATCGTGCCTTTGAATGATGGTTCTTGGAGTTCTTGAACTAGGAACTTGGAATCTTGAATAAATTTGCAAAATTAATGGTGAACTTTGGAGGTTCTTGAAGTTCTTGAACGAGGAACTTGGAATCTTGAATAAATTTGCAGAATTAATGGTGAACTTCGGAGATTCTTGAAGTTGGATGTACGAGCTTAGGGTTTTCTTTTTGAGGAAATTTGATGAAATATAACATATAATGCTTCTAATAGGCTTTAATATAAGGTTTGGATGGATTTTGGGTGAGGGGAAATGACCAAAACGTCCCTAAAAATCAAATAATTCTCAAATCTGTCCTTTGGTGGACTGTTTTGATAGTCTGAAGTAGATCCACCATAACGTTTTACTCCGATATCCAACTTGGATGAAATTAATTTTATTAGAAAGAGGACTCTCATATATTTCTGTTGATATATAGTATCTCACCCAGATCATTGTGTACGAGGAGTTATGATCCTTTGAAGTTGACCCAAAAATTCACTTTTGATAGGTTGAAGTGGATCAACTATAACTTTTTGCTCCGTTAGACAAATTGGATGAAAGCAATATCATTAGAAAGAGGACTCGCATAGATTTCCGTTGATATATAGTAAATCACCTAGATCATTATGTATAAGGAGTTATGATCATTTAAAGTTGGAGAAAAAATACGCCAGGCCTCAATACTTTTTCCTGCACATTTTACTGTTCACTACTATTCACGGTTCGATCGGAATATTCATAACTCGTCGCTCGGGTGTCCGTTTAGGATGATACACATATTTTTGGAAGGATTATTTGATACTCTATGCAATGGTGGGTCATAATCTAAGACAATCCATATGAAAAATTTATAGTTCATTCTAGAAGATAGAACCCAACATATTTACGCACAAAATTTTAACGAAAAATTTCCTGGGGTGTTACAATGCAACCCACATCTGAAGATATGGGTCAGTACCATGGAAAGGAACTGAGTATATGGAGGTGTATGCAGTTGTATAAATATCATCTTCATAAATATTTATAAGAAATATGCAGGCTGTATGAAAGACTCACATAGCCCGAAGAAAATCATCATAATCATGAGAGGATGAAATAAGTATAATAACACATGTGAGCCATCATATAATTTGTCAATAACTTTCATTTCATCAAGAATATCAATTCTCATAATGTAAATATCATTTAAATCTTTCGAAAGAATAACTTTCACAATTCCACTTTCAAATCACTTCATCGTTCACCATAGACACAAGGAAACACACACATATTTGGATATCCTATAACCGACATAAACAATGTGAGCTACATGGATTCCAACGTACAACCCACATTGGGGAGATCCATCCTATCCTTTCCATCGAAGTAGGACTATCGATATCAAATCCACACAAACTAGTGATCACTATATAAATCAGCCTCAGGCTCACTCCTACGGGGGCACGTAGTTCTAAGGAAATAAGGTCGCTTTATACCTCCCACTCAGTGCTAAAGATTTCTTCTGGACTTAGCTCAGATCATTTCAAAGACAATCCACAACAACACAATTTCGTAATATATAAATATACATCGGGAGCCATCTTGCTTCCCATCTATCAAAATCAACCACGTTGTGGATTTCTTTCACACTCGAGTTAAAAACAACTCCATTAAGACCAAAAGATGAAATCATTAAAAATATCTCAAATATTCAACATCAACGAGCTTATAACACACACTTTCTCAAAAAAAATACAATTTTCAATGGGGATTCACGACCCAAATATCAAAATCATAATAAATATCGTTCAAGATTCATGCTTTATATCACCACACATGTAAATTTATCTTTCAAAATCATAAACATCAAGATTTCATAATAATCATCATAAGATATGGGTTCATGCTTCAAATTCATAACAATCAAATAAAAATCATGCCTTTATAAAGAAAATTACTTTTGGGCACAAGAATAAAAGAGAGTTCTTGTTGAAAAACCCCACATACCTTGAATGATGAACTTTAGATCGATACTCATTTTTGAGATATTAATCGTGCCTTTGAATGATGGTTATTGGAGTTCGTGAACTAGGAACTTGGAATCTTGAATAAATTTGCAGAATTAATGGTGAACTTTGGAGGTTCTTGAAGGTGGATGTAGGAGCTTAGGATTTTCTTTTTGAGGGAATTTGATGAAATATAACATATAATGCTTCTAATAGGCTTTAATATAGGGTTTGAATGAATTTTGGATGAGGGGGAATGACCAAAACACCCCTAAAAATTAAGAATTCTCAAATCTATCCTTTGGTGATTGTTTTGATAGTCTGAAGTACATCAACCATAACGTTTTACTCTGATATTCAAATTGGATGAAACTAATTTTATTAGAAAGAGGACTCTCATATCTTTCCGTTGATATATA
>NW_025876787.1:0-1228 GCF_002878395.1 Capsicum annuum
CTCCACTCGTTCCAACCTCTCAAGTATAGTAGACATATCCGAGCTAATTTTTTCAAGGCCTACATTCGCCTTAGCCATGTCTCGGGAGATAGCATCAAGGTGGGCCAAAATGGCTTCCATTATGGCCAAGAAGTAACCTACAAAACAGAAAACAAGTTAGTTGTACAAAGGGATGACGTGGCAGCCTTTGATTGGTTGCGGATAGTGATGTGGCAGCCTTGGAATGGTTGTGGAATTTGAAAATTTTAGTGTTTTTCCAACTTGTGCAAGATTGAATTCGGTTTTGGAGGGGAAAGACACAAGTTTTGGAGCCTTTTCCACATTCAAATTAGGTTGACTTTCTTTGCACCTTTTGGGCAAAACACCTTTTTGAAGGGTGGTCGGCTCTTTCCTCTTATGATTAGTCTTGAAAAGTCCGCTTACTCCCTTTTGGTAACTAGTCTTTTTGAAAGCCTTTTTGTCCCTTACTACTTTGGTATAGTCTTGGAACTTGTTTCAAGACAAACAAACAAGAAGACTACACTCTTCCACTTGGTCTTAAGATCAACACTACTTATTGAAGGTTTTTCTTGTCACAAGACATGAAGATTGGCCAAGGACACCAAGAACATTCAACAAGATTTGAAGACCAAGGTTCAAGTTGAATCTCCCAACAACAACACCACCTCTTTCAAACACAAATCCACAACAACAATACCAACAACACACCTTTAAACTTCGGATTTTCACAACCACAACACACCAAAAACGTTCAAATTTGAACCCACAACAACACCATCCACACTTCGGCCCACCCTTTAAATCCGCACAACAACAACACAAAAAGGAGACCAACTTGGATCTTGATTCTACTAGTGTTAGTGAAGAAGAAACTAACACCAACAACACTCAAAACAAACAAGAGACTCCTAGATCTATGTTCAAAGGACAAATCTCGACCAAGACAACAACAAGAACATCAAGTTTCGGCCAAGAACAGACTCAAGAACACTACTCTCTTATTTTTTTTTTCCAACTCAAAAGCCCAAGATTGATTTTGTTGGAACAAAATCAACGATGGCTCTGATACCAAATGGTCCAAAGAAGACACAAAACAGCCACAAGACGTCACAAAACAGTCCACAACAAGACACTAAAAACGGCACAAGAACACAACACAAGAACAAGAAACGAAATGCAATATATTAAAGGATAAATAGATTGACAAAGGAGTGTATAGACCCTAAGA
>NW_025876788.1:0-5001 GCF_002878395.1 Capsicum annuum
TGACCAAAACGCCCCTAAAAATAAAAAAAATTCTCGAATTTGTCCTTCGATGGACTGTGAAGTATATCAACCATAATATTTTACTCCAATATACAAATTAGATGAAACTAATTTTATTAGAAAGAGGACTCTCATATCTTTCCGTTGATATATAGTATCTCACCCAGATCATTGTGTATGAGGAGTTATGATCGTTTGAAGTTGACCCAAAAATTCACTTTTGATAGGTTGAAGTAGATCGACCATAACTTATTGCTACGATAGACAAATTGGATGAAACCAATTTCATTGGAAAGAGGACTCGCAGAGCTTGCCGTTGATATATAGTAGATCACCCAGATCATTATGTAAAAGGAGTTATGATCGCTTAAAGTTGGAGAAAAAATACGCCAGGCCTCAGTACTTTTTCCTGCACGTTTTACTGTTCACTACTATTCACGGTTCGATCGGAATGTTCATAACTCGTCGCTCGGGTGTCCGTTTTGGATGATCCACATATCTTTGGAAAGCTTATTCGATACTCTACGGAATGGTAGGTCATAATCTAAGATATTTTTCATGAAAAATTTATAATTCATTTTAAAAGATAGAACCCAACACGTTTACGCACAAAATTTTAACGAAAAATTTTCCGAGGTATTACAATGCTTTTCGAAACTTGAAGATGAGATTTGAAGTACTCATGAATATGATTTCATTTTTGTGAGTTCAAAAGTGATTGTTTCTTATTGGCCTCCCTAGCTAGACCACTATTTGCGAGTCTTCTAATTAAAATTTCTTTCGTTTACTTTCACATAGTGAAAGTCTTTTCCAAAGCAAAAAATAATTTATTAATGGTGACTCTTTTTTATCGTTCACAGTTAAGATAAAAACTTGATAGTATTTTAAGTGTATGAAAAAAATGACTACTTGAGTAACCGACTTGATTTTTCTTTTCATACTCTTCTTGAATAAGTATGAACATGAAAAATGATCGCCTTAATATTTATTTAAGTCATTCTCGTTGGATAACAATGTGACCCTTTTACATGGATCTGAAATAGAAGGACCATATGGAGTAACAAGAAAATTTTAACTTGATATGCCCTTCTCGAAGGCGATAAACATTGAATCATAAAAAAGATTTGAACTTTTAACAAAAAAAAATAATATTAAATTTCCTTTAGTATTCAAAAAGAATTAGAATATTTTTCAAAGAAATCTTCTTCTATACGATCATTTTTAAGCTAGTTGAAAATTGATATTCTTCCAAGGATTTACCTCAATTCATGATCAAAATTTAGATCATATAAGAACTCCGTATGTTCTAAATTATGACCAAAATTTCCTTCTTCCTATTTTACCACAACTTTTCTTGTACACAGGATGAGAATGTTCCCAAGAACTTCTACATAAGCTTCTCCATTGTACAAAAGATTCATTAAAGAATTCATCAATTGAAAAGAAAAGCTTTTGATTGTGTTTAACTACTAAGTTGCTCTCTCGCTTGATTTATTGGACCAAAGATGCAAGCCTCCAAACTTAAAGCAGAAAATACTTTGCACTTTCTCAGGTGATTTTAAAGTCCCTATAGTAGTCCATTGTTTTAGAAATCTCAAATTTACATACTTATAGCATAAATTCAAATTTCAAAAACTCACAAGCCGTTTGATTTTTTTGAAACAAGAAATGAGGGAATAGTAGGCTAGCAAAGATTTCAAAATTATATTAGTCATATATTGTTACAGATTCTTTTTAAACTCAACTTTCAATTTTTTTTCAGCTTCTGATTTCGCAAGTTGTGTTTTCACTAAGGTAAATATCTAATTCTTTAACAGCACGGTGCACTCTTTATTCCCAACAATGAAGTATTTCAACAATCATAAGACGTCTAACATGATGAGTGGTACATTTTTCACTCATTAGTACCTCATTTCTTGCACACTATGGTGATTTAATTGAATATATGAGACTAAATCCATAATGAATTGCACTAATTTTCAGTGTTTTGATCCTACAGGAAAATCTGATGAAAATGAGTTGAGGCAAAGCTGGAAAGAAAGAAAAGTGAACAAGTTGGAATAAGGGTTAAAAGGGCAGCTCAGAACCAGGCCCCGATTATCGCTATTGCGAAGTACAGTATGCGATTGCGATCAGTTAACAAGTCAAAGGGCTGCGATCGCGAGTCGACTCCACGTGATCGTTGGAGCATATGCAGATGGAAGTGATGCGATTGTGAGCCAGAAGACCATGATTACGGAGTCACGATTGCGTCTAAAGGCTGCGATTGCGGATATCGAGAAATTTACAAAGGGTAAAAATGAAATTTTAGAAGGTCCAATTCCAAGATATAAAAGGCTAAACCCTTCAAGTTTTTAGCATTAAATATCCAAATTTGAAGGGTAAGATGAATATTATCAATAAATTTTCCTAGAGATCATGGATAATAAGCAAACTTCATATGCCAACTCTCTTACTATGAAAGTTCATTCTTTAGTGAGTGGTGCCTTCTTACTTGTTAGAAAATAGCTAAACACTCATCTCCATCTCACGGGATAGTCGACAATAGAAATAAAGGATGTTATGAATTTTTTTTAGCAAATTCATGACTGAAAAAGTTCCTCTCTTGACGCCTTTCACTCATCTAGCCAAAATAAGATCCTTAATAGTTGGTGTGTTCCTCTTTTCAACTTTGGTGAGGTTTGCTACACATCTGGATATTGAGAGTGGGTAGAGGATGTTCTTGCCCGCATCAAGGAGCTTTGGACTACAACAAGACTTATGAAGTTGTCTTTGCTTCGATGTTTACGTAAGACCATAACGAGAATGTGATTCAGGTCTTCTGCAAAAATTGACGTCCATCTAGCAACACAGTTTTTACTTTTATTAGAGACTTGTCCATATTTCATGGACTTGAGAACTATTAGAGGCCTTCCTATTCATAGTTCATTTTATGACAAAGTTATTCCTTTGGCTAAGGAGTTGACACATGTAAATGATCAAGGAAATTCTTTTCTCTCTAGAAGCTGCTCATACTTATTTTCAGCATTCTACCTACTTACAAAAGGTGCCATCAACGATGTATCTTGTGATTGAACCAAGTTCTGATTTCACAAAACCAGAAAATATATTGATCTTTCACAAAAGTCATTTACAATTTATACAGAGCCAAGAATGAATCATAATCCTTCAGCAAATATTGGCATGAGTTTTTTTTTACCATGAATCGAAAATGACAATACCCTTTTTGTTGAGTTAGGTGTGGAAGAATCACTTAGGGGTGAAACTTATTTGATGAATTTTCTTGAATGTTGGCTTTGTAAATATATGCTTCCCAACAAGAAGGTTGGTTATGTTCGTGCTAGTGTCTTCAAAGTTGTAAGCTTGATAGCTCATAGAGAGAAAATTTCTTTGGCGGTTCCAATTCTTGAAAGTATCTATGGCAGCATTAGAGAGATCTTCTTCAAACTTGGATTCCTGTAATGTACTCCTTCCTATTCATTATGTTTATGGATGGATAAGTGAGTATTTTGAAACTTATTACCAAATCAACTGTTCGCAATGAGGGGTGCAAATATGGCTGATTTCAGGAAAAAAATAGCAAAGCATTTTGACCTTGTTGATGCTTACAAGTTATTTCAACATGTGAATGTACTGAACCTTCCTTATTTGGCCTTGATACAAGGAAAAAAGTTATGTATTGATGATTGGGACAAACATTGCAGTTTTTGAAGTAATTTCTTCATAGGCCTTTGTTTAAGTTTTGTCACTTTGAGGCATCACGATGATCTGATTGTGAAATATTATATCCCTCATCGATTTAGCTGACAACTTGGGTTTCATCAAGATGTTCCCTCTGTTTTAATAAAGTACCATTATGATGGTTCGTTGCTATTTGGTGCAACTATGAGATTCTTAATCTTGTGTTGATCTTGGAAGCTCGTCAAAACTCATCTTACTGATATGTTTATTAGACTGGTGGCCTTTAATGACTCATAAATATTTAATTGGTGATCTACCCATCGAGAGAGCGTATTGAGATAAAGTATCCATATTATTTTGAGAGGTTCAAGGTTTTGAAAATAGTATACACAATGAAAGAATTTAATAATTACACTTCTTACCTAAATTATAGACAAAAAACACAAAGATTGTTCTTAGGGGTTGCAATTACAGCTGCCACATGAGAGTTGTGTTTTCGCTATCTCCAAAGAGGTGAAGTACTCAGATCTATCCAAGCCACTAGTTTTGAACTTTTGTCAAGTAATTGACCCAACATGACTGAGGTCATTAGATGCGACAATAGTAGAGTTCTTGCATGAAACATTATTTTTTTAAAGTCCATTGTGGTAATTGAATTAGTAGTATACGATTTGTAGGAGGAAGAGATGAAGAGTAGAAATTGTCCTATTGGGTGTGCCAAAATTTATTTGCAACAAATTTTTTAAGTGTAAAAAATTAACTGTGATAAAAAAATAAATAAAAGAAACGATAATTTTTATTGATGAATCTTATGAGTACTTCCCATTTTGTTATGTGATTTTACGTTTTCTGTTTGTTATATTATTATCTGTCATGAGTCGGGGGTTTATCGAAAACTATTTCTCTACCTCATTTAAGGCATTGGTATGGACTGCATACACATTACTCGCCTCAGATCCCACTTTGTGGGAATACAATGAGTATGTTGTTGTTGTATGAGTAGAATTTTGTAACTCTCTTGATTCTTCTCTCCTAAACTTATAGATGATTTGAGGGCCTTCAGTAGCTTGTTTCTCGAATAAGCTGATGATTTGTACTCCTAGAGACGTATTTCAACCATCGAGAATGTAGAGAAATGTTTTGTCACTATAGAAAAATATTTGAAAAAAATTCCATTTATCACTTCTTGGAAGAACTTAGTAGTCGATGCCTCTGTTGCTCTAATGCTTGTAGAAGTGTTTGTAGAATGTCCAAGAATGTTATGTAACTCCCCTATTTATAGTTCTAGGGAGTAGACTTGGTTGCTTGTAATTGACTGAA
>NW_025876789.1:0-3285 GCF_002878395.1 Capsicum annuum
AGTTCTTTATCAAGGAGACGTGGAATACTGGATGCACTAAGGCTAGATCTGAAGGCACCTCAAGCTCATAAGCTACCTTTCTAAAATATCTGATAATTCTATAGGGATCGTTATATAGGGGACTGAGCTTTCCGTTCTTGATGAACCTCTTTACCCCTTTCATGGGAGATATTTTCAAGAATAAAAAATCACTAATCTCAAAATCGAGATCCTTTCTCCTCACATCTACATATGATTTTTCTAGGCTTTGGGCAGCCCTAAGTCTTTCTCTAATTAACTAAACCTTTACTAAGTCATCGAACACAATGTCAGGCCCTACTACTGTGGCCTCACCTATCTCGAACCAACCAATCAAAGTTAGCATCTCCTACCATTTAGATTTTTAAACAAAGATATTTGAATACTGGAATGATAGTTGTAATTGTATGCAAACTCAATAAATTGCAAGTGGTCATCCCAACTACCCTTAGAATCAATAATGGAAAGTGATCATCCCAACCACCCTTAAATTGACTACGCATGCTCTTAGCATATCTTCGAGAGTTTGAATGCTCCTTTCTACTTGACTATCTGTCTGAGAGTGGAGGAGTGTACTGAGATGAACTTATGTTCCAAAACCCTTTTGTAATGCTTTTCAAAAATAAGAGATAAACTGGGTACCTTTATCTGAGATAATAGTTACTGGAACTCCATGTAACCTGACCAACTCTCTAATATAGAGTTTGGCATAGCCCTCAGCTAAATGGGAAGTATGAACTAGCAATAAATGAGATGATTTGGTTATCCTATCTACGATAACCCTTATAGAATCTTGATGATGACGTATGAGGTAAACCAGTCATAAAGTCGTGTTCACTTCTTCTTATTTCTATGTGGGAATACGGAACGCCTACATGGACAAACTAGGCTTTTTGTGCTCAATATAAACTTGCTGCATCAAAGTATTTTGGATACAAATTCTAAAATATCCCACTTCATCCAACTCCACCAATAGATCTCCCATAGATTACGGTATATCTTAGTGGCCCCTAGATGAATCGAGTAACGCGCACCATGTACCTCTCGAAGAATTTGCAGCCTCAAGTCATCTACATCTGGCACACATAAACAACCATGGCAATGCAACACACCATCTTCTCTTTGTGAGAAAACCTCTACTTTTTGATTTTTGACTGACTCTTTCAACTTTACAAGATTGGGATCTCTATCCTTTTTTTCCTTCACCTCAAAAACTAGAGAGGATTCAGAATTTTTCTGCGCCCATACACTAGCTTTTGTTGAATTGAATAAGCAAACACCTAGTCGAACAAGCTAATGAACTTCTTGAAATAAATTCTTCTTACTGACCTCAACATGAGCAACACTATCCATAGACAATCTACTGAAAGCATCAGCCACTACATTGGCCTGACCCGGGTGATACAGAACACTCATATCATAATCTTTTAATTATTCTAACCACCTTCTCTGATGCAAATCCAAATGTTTCTAAGAGAACACATACTGAAGGATTTGTGATCTGTGAACATATCAACATGCACCCCATACAAGTAATGCCTCAAAATATTTAAGGCAAATAATATAACTTCTAACTCGAGTTCATGAGTCAAATAATTCTTATCATTGGGCTTAAGTTATCTAGAGGCATAGGATATGACCTTACCTCTCTTCAATAGAACACAACCCAAACCTACTCTAGATGCATCACAGTATACAACAAACTCGTCTTAACCATATGGAAGAGTCAAAATTAGGGCTGAGGTGAGTCGAGTCTTTAACTCCTACAAACTCTTCTTGCACGAGTCTGACCACTAAAACTTAAATTTCTTTTGAGTCAATCTGGACATGGGGGATGTAATAGATGAAAACCCTTCAACAAACTGTTGATAATAGCTAGCTAAACCCAAGAAACTTTTGATATCTAATGGAGAAAAGTATCTAGGCCAGTTTCTCATCACTTTGGTCATTTGAGGATCAACTCTAATGCCATCACCGGAAATAATATGAAAAAAAATACTACTAACCTTAGCCATAAATTAGCACTTACATGTCCAAGTACTATTTGAACACACAATTCATCAAGTCTATTAATGATTCTGGGGCATTAGTAATACCAAAGGACATAACTAGAAACTCAAAGTGACCATATTGAGTTTTAAAAATTGTTTTTGGAATGGCACATTCTGTGACGCTGAGCTGATAATAGCCTGATTTGAGGTCCATCTTAGAAAAATAACTAGTGCCCTAAAGTTGGTAAAAAAATTCATCGATTCTAGGAAGTGGATCTTTATTCAATTCTGTGACGTTGTTCAATTGATGGTAGTCAATACACATTCTGAGAGAACCATATTTCTTACCCACAAAAAGAAGTGGTGCGCCCTATAGGGAGACACTGGGTCTGATGAATCCCTTATCTAGGAGATCTTTCAACTATTCTTTTAACTCTTTGATTTCTACTAGATCGATTCTGTATGGCAGAATAGATATAAGCTAAGTATCTAGAAAAAGGTCTATTGAAAAGTTAATTTCCCTAATGGGAGGAACTCCAGGAAGATATTCGGGAAACACATCTGAGAATTCATTTACTGCTGGAACTTACTCAAGATAGGTAGTTTTTGAACAAGAGTCCTTGACCAACACAAGATGATAGACACATCCCTTGGATATCATTTTTCTCACTCTATTATATGAAATCAACTGACCCTTAAGCGTTGTGGTACTACTCCCTTCATTTAAGGACTAGTCTATTTATAAACTAAAAATGAACTATTCTATTTCTACAATCAACTAAGGTATTGAATGAATGGAAGCAATCTATGTCGAGAATGACATCAAAATATGCCATGTCTAGCTCTACAAGGTCTACTTAAGTAACTCTTTGAGATATCATATCCGGACAGTTCCTGTATACCCATCAAACTATGATAGATTAACCTACTAGGGTAGAAACTAAAAAAGGCTTTGCTAGGATTTCTATACTGACTCTAAAGTTAACAGCTATATAAGGAATTATGAAAGATAGAGAAACTCTTGGATCTAGCAAGGAATAAATATTTAAATAGGAGATCTGTAACATACCAGTGACCACATCAGCAAAATTTTCCTGATCTTTTCTAGACTAAAGTGCATAAAGCCTATTTGGGCGTTGCCCACTAGTGGCACTGAAAGTGGCATCTTACTAATTCTGGCGACCTGACTGAGCTAAAGAATGAGTATACTAACCTTGACAACCTCACCGAGGACATTCTCTAACTCCGTGGCTTGGCTTACCACACACAAATTAGG
>NW_025876790.1:0-4703 GCF_002878395.1 Capsicum annuum
TTAAATGTGATTTCGAAATGAATAGACTTTGACATAAAATTGAAGAGTGAATCACTAATGATTTATTTATTTTTTAATCA
Source organism: Capsicum annuum (assembly GCF_002878395.1). NCBI lineage: Eukaryota > Viridiplantae > Streptophyta > Magnoliopsida > Solanales > Solanaceae > Capsicum > Capsicum annuum. The sequence goes on from NW_025876790.1 coordinate 81, forward strand.
TAAAATCGAGTGATATATAGGTTGGTAGAACCGAATAATATTTGCAAAATAGCGTTTCTACTTTCTATTGTCCGAAATAGTACATAATAATAATATTTTTTTTTCCTCACAGAAATATTACTAACAATCAGGAGGTCACAATTCAAATCATAGTATCACAAGTTTGAACCTAATAACCTCTTCACGATAAACGCCTAGCTAGTATACTAATTAAACAACTTGAAATACACGTACGTTTGGTGATATATCAACAAGGGTTGTGATAGGGTGGAAGATATCTCTAATTCTCGGTGGCTGAGCTAGAATTTTTATTAAGTAAGTTTAAAATAAAAAATGAAAGCATACGGAACTAGCCGAAGTGGGTCCAACATCAACTATATATACGTAAAAGATAATTTTAACCATATATAAATAATATAATTTTTCATCGAAGGGGGTTCGGATGAACTACTAAGTGGCTTCGCCCTTGCTCATCTTTGATTAGATATTATCGTGAGTTTAAGTCTCGAGTATAAAGTCATCTCTGTTAGGAAGTGTTTTACATTTATCTATTAAGTTTTTGATGTGAATTCAAATTTAGTTGGACCATAATGTTTTTGATGTGAATTCAAATTTAGTTGGACCATAATGTAGATAAGCGGAAATTTTTTTTTTAAAAAAAGTGAAATATATGTGCTCTATATTTTGGATTATCAAGTCTTTGTTGTGTGGTTGGAAGAGGGGGTCCAATTACCAGGCTGTCAATATAATTTTCCCTATCATGCTGTTTATATCATACCTTCTATTCACTTTATGTCTATTTCTTTCAACTTAAGCAGGATATTTTCTCTGATATCTGTTTTGTATGATAAATAATAATAATAATTGAAAAAAATACTCCTTCTGTTTAAAAAAAGAGTGGTCTAATTTGATTTAATACAAAGTTTAAGAAAGTAAAAAAGATATTTAATTGTTAAATGTATTAAAATGTTTTTTAATATTGTGGTTTTAAGCATGCCACGTGTAAAATTGAAATTAAAATATTATTAAAAACGAAAAGAGGTCATTCACTTTGAAACAAACTAAAAAGGAAAGGAGGTGATTCTTTTTTAAACGGAGGGAGTAGTACTCTGATTTACAGAAGTGCTAGCTATGCATGAAATTCTGGGAAGGATCGGACCACAAAAGTCTAATATATGCAGCTTTATCTTGTATTTCTGCTTGCTCCACGACTTAAATTCATGACCTCCTAGTCACGTGACAATCTTTTAAATAATATATATATATATATATATATATTTATTTATTTTTTTTTCCTTTTTTTTTCTTTTTTTTTAAAGTCAGGCTATGATTGTGAAGATTGAATAACCAACTTTCATCATTTTACTTTCACCAAATCTATTGTAATCTCTAAGAATATCTCAAGATTTCAACTTGAATGTCTAAATCAAGTACATAAATTTGGATTATAGCAAAGTGATATGCTTATTGTCAAAGTAATCTTGCTTAAGCTTATTTTATCAAAGCACATTGTACTATTTTCTAAAGCACATTTTGCTCTAACAAGACATTAGTACTACTTTTAAATAATATCATTACTGAATTTGATTTGATAAATCATGTTATAATCAAAGATCAAATAAGGTAGGGGAATCTAAATAAATATTCCCATAACTACATCTTTTTCCTTTTTTTTTTTTTTTTTTTATATAATTGACAAATCTCTACTGTCACTGATTCGAAATTAGGTGAATAATGAGATCAAGGATAATGGACCGGCCCTTTTACCCTCCTCTACTTAATTATAGGGATTTTGTCTGGAAATAACCCCCACTACCCACTTTTGGTCATGTAATTGAAAAATGACCACTATCGTTATGAATTTTATCATTGAATTTCACTTGTAGAATATGAAACTTCACGATAATGATTATTTTTCTTTTTCTTTTTTGCGGTGTGTCCATGGTCTACAAATTCTAGTTGCCTTTGCATACATCCCACGCTACACATCAACAACAAATTTCTAGTGAAATTCTACAAGTAGGGTATGGAAAAGCAGGGGCGAACCTTGGTTTAAAAATATGGTTTTCCGACACCCGTTAAATTCGATGCAGAATGGGTATAATTATATAAGAAATGTATAAAAATTGGTATAAGATGGAAAAAAACACACATGAAACCAAGAAGATAGCTGGTGCTTTGATTTCGGGGCAAAATCTTAAAGCTTTGGGTGTAAATATTTGTGTTTGAACCTCTCGAACACCCACGACTCTTAAATCTTGAATCCGCCACTATGTAGAAGGTAGCATATTCGCAGACCATACTATTATTTTGTGGAGATAGAGGGACTATTTTTGAAAGACCCTCGACTCCTGACATTACATGCTACACTATTACTATTAAACCAAATTCTTGAGGGCAAATGTCATACCTACATCTATTTTGACTTGATTTGGATACATATTTTTTCCATTTTGGTAAATTGGAAATAAGAAAAATATTACAGCCACAGAAAAAGTGTCACTTTCTTTTGTAATTTATATTTTCTTTTTTGCAAAGAATTGTTCCTCTCCATGGGCCAAAATGAGAGTATTATCTATATTGGACCACAAAGAGAACCAAGACTTGCCCCATGATACTGTTTCATTTACCTTTCCTGTTTAAAATGGTAGGTTTTAACTACGTATGTCATTTTCATCACCGTTAAAGTATATCCCTTCCTATAATAAATGGAGAAAAATTGGTTGTACACACACACATATATATATATATATACTGGTAAAGTTATTGTCATGTGACCTTCAGTCACGAGTTCAAGTCTTGGAAACAGCCTCTGCAATAATGCAAGGTAGGGCTGCGTACGATTGAACCCTATGGTCCGGCCCTTTTTTGAACCCCGCGCATAGCAAGAGCTTAATCACACTGGGCTGGTAGATTGTTTGAGTCTATAATCTCACTATGGTTTTGGATAAAATTTACTTTATTAGATATGATAAGTGGTGTTTCTTAATCACACAAATGGGCTAGAAAAATATATCAACTTTGTAATTAGATATTCAAGTATATATATAAAGCAGACACATGACAAGAGCTTTATACACTGAATTGGTAGATTGTTTGATTCTATAATCTCATTATGGTTTAGGATAACATATACTTTATTAAATATGATAAGTGGTGTTTCTTAGTCATACAAATGGGCTAATATATATATATATATATATATATATATATATATATAATGTATGTATATATATATATATATCAACTTTGTAATTAGATATACGCTGATTGGCCGGACTTGTGTAGACATACGATTACTGTATTCAAGTACTAAAGCGGACATGTTGGCACAAGAAAATGATTTTGTTATGTGATTTCATCCTACCTGCCTTATTGTTCGAGGTGAAACACAACATATGTTCATTAAAATATTCGAGATGCATACACGCTGATCTGAACATGGGTACCAAAGCGGACATGTTGGCCTATGAAAATGATTTTGTTAGGTGATTTCATACTATCTGCTTGTAACGTCCCGAAATCGGGTCCCGAGACGTCACACGGTGCTTAGGGTCACTTTAACGTCCCGAAATCGGGTCCCGAGACGTCACACGGTGCTTAGGGTCACAAGTGACCCCAAGCTAACCCTTCTGCTGGCATAACTCATAAGCAACTAAATAAAAGGTATAAATCTATACAAATTTGCGGAAAATAACTCTTTTCTGAATTTGATCAATACAAAACTGAATTTAAAGGATTACAACTCTGCTTTTACCACTAATAGTGAAACTGAATACATCAACTTCTACTGACTGTCTATGAAGCCTCTACTAGTACTGACTGTAGGTAGCCTAGTCATGACTCCCGACTATCCAAACTCAATACGAATGAATAAAGAAAATACAACACTATTAGTTCTGCATAACTGACCCAAGTCCTCGAATCAAAAGGACTCATCACTTGCTGACTGGGTACCACGAACTGACTGGATCTGAAGGTGCATACTATACCTTGTACCTACATTCCGAGAAAATGTAGCCCACATATAAATATGTGGGTCAGTACCATGGAAATGTACCGAGCATATGGGGGTGCAATGCATATATAAAATTGTAACATCTCGTATTCAAGTACGTGTATTGGCGTATTCAAGTATGTGTATTGGTCTTATTTATATGGAACTAATTTTATTTTATTTATATCGGAATTTGCCCGTCGATGATTCCATACGAAGGTTATTGAATAAGCTTTCCAAAGATATAAAGATTTCCAAAAACGAATAGGTTTCGGATATAATCGAGCACGTTCGAAATTATAAAACGGTGGCCGGGATATTGGGAATAGTAAATATGCAGGAAAATTTCCTGCACACAAACTACTGAGGCCAGCCAATTTTTTGGGTCAACTTTGAACGATCATAACTCCCTTAATATAATGAACTGGGAGAGCTGAGACCTATAAAAAGAAAGATCTTTGAGTCTTCTTTCCAATGCAATTGGTTTCATCCAAATCCAACATCTGAGTAAGGAGTTATACTCGTTTTACTTCAGCCTCTCAAAATAGATTTTTAGGGTCAACTTCAAACGATCATAACTCCTTGTACAGGACGAACTGGGTGGCCTACTTTATATGAAATGAAAC
>NW_025876791.1:0-4203 GCF_002878395.1 Capsicum annuum
AAAAGTCGTGATTTGAGTTGTACTACGGGATATGTATTCTTATAATGAATTGAAGGTCTCAAGTGCTTTTCAAAAGCTGTTGTCATGATTTAATTATCGAATTGAAAGAATAATCATTTGAGTACATTGACCTTGAACTCGCAGAGTCGGGATGATTTTGACTATGAGAAAGATTGATTTTGATATAGATGTTGAGATGAATTTTGGTATTTTTTTTTTAGATGATTTTGATGAGTTGAATTGTTGAAAATATTACGTATTGAGTCTTTATATCCTTGTCCAAATGTCGAGTCAGTTATGGTTCAATGCATTGATACCTTGTTGATGTTAAAAAAGATTGAAATGTTTTAAGTCGAAGTTGGGGTTAGGAATCCACAAATTGTTGATGAATTATAAAGTTTGAGATATTTGTTTTGGTCTTTATGATAGACCCTTGTGATGATAAAGGTGGATCTTCTAACATGTTCTGATCTTGTCGGGGAGTAGTACTTAGCACCGAGAGGAAAATTGGGTATTTTCCCAAACCTATGTGCCACCGTAGGGTTGTTTAATGATGATATTATTGGACAAAGAGCCCGATTATGATTATTGCAGTTTTAAGGTCATACTCCCTGCCAAAGAGTATGACGCTCCCGCCAATGGGAGTTTCAAACGTTGGTATTCCACGTAGCTCACGTGGGATTGTCGGTTATAGGAAACTCCCCTGTCCATAAAAGTCTTGTTTCTTGAATTATCGAGTCACTCCGAAATTTGAGTCAAAGAGTTGAGATATTATGATGAATTATGATTACCTATGATGAATTTTGACGATATGATAATTTATGATGATTTATCATAATTTATAATATTTGATGATTTACATGGATTATGTGATTTTACCATTTGAACTATTTATTATGAAAGTATGAAGAGTATGATTTGATATAACTCAAGCCAAGTGAATCATCATTGTCTGTATGCATGTTTTCATGAAATTGATGATGTTATTTAAAGTGTTGATGCCCCCCCCACATACTCAGTACATTCTCTTTGTGCTGACCCCCATCTACTATTCTATTTAGTTGCAGCATCTGGTCAGCTAGTAAAGGATTTCTTATAGTTCAAGGTCTTGTGTTGGTTGTTTCAGTTGAGAGATATTGTACCTTCTTTTGTCAGCCATATTGAGTGGGATGGTTGGGAGTCATGACCCGTTTATGTACAGGCAATACTAGTAGAGGATTCATAGACAGTAGTAGTGGTTGATGTATTCAGTCTCCTTCTTGTATATGTATATGTGTTATTAGAATTGTCATCTTGTAATTCTAATATTGTATTGAACAGATTCTGTATTGAGATATTTTCAGCTTCATTCTCTCAGAATTATATTTTAAATCAGCTACTTTTGAGTTATACCTATGAAAGGGTTAGCTTGGGGTCACTTGTGACCCTAAGCACCGTGTGGCATCTCGGGACTCAATTTTTGGGGCATTACAAACTTGGTATCAGAGCACAGAGTTCAAGTATCCTAGGGTGTCTATGAAGCCGTGTCTAGTAGAGTCTTGCAGAATGGTACAGAGACGTCTCTACTTTTCTTTGAGAGGCTATAAGGCATTTAGGAAAGGTTGTTGTTCTTTCAAGTCTTCAATCGTGCAATAAGTTTAAACCAGATAAGCTACCAAATTTCTTTTCAGGATTTATGAATGACAGATTGTACTTTTCTATCTATGTGCTATTCTTCAGATAGTATGAGCAGCAAGTCCCGGTTCTTTCCCTGATAATATTTTCAGACTGATTAGTAAAATGTTTTAGAAGTCTCATAAAAGTGGCTTCAGAAGAGCCTCCCAGTGTGTTATAAGTTCCTGAAGTTTCATGTTATGTCCTCTTCTTTATGACTTGTTCAGCTAAGATTGAGTGGATGCCTACTCCTTGATCATCGAATATGGTATGCTAAGTTCCTATCTCCCGTAATCTTGCTATCATCATGCTGTTAAAAAAAATGAAAGTCTAGTGAAGCCGTGGGGGCTCTTTCGATTCACTAGCACAGTTGTTTTGTTATTCACCTCAAACTTTTTTCTAAAACTCATATTCAAAGCCTAGTGGAGCCGTGTGCAGCCTATTTCTATCCACTAGAAACTTGTAGTTAATCTTGTAGGTGTAGTAGTTAGAAGGATGATAAGTGTGATTTGTTGAGCATAAGTATAGCGGAATCCATTTTTGCATACATTTGGGGTTAATAGGGAGTGATATATCCTTGTGTGTTAATTTTGTGATGTAGTTTGTTCGAGGTATGAAATGGGTGTTGACGGTATTTGTATGCTAGAGAGTATAGGTTAGTAATGGAAGTACTCAGTGGGTGAGTGTTTTTAAATTATGTCGTTGCCGGGTTGCAAGAGAAAGTTAAGTTAAGGCGTAGAGAGCTATGAACTAAGTTAAGTTATGTATGAAGGATAGATAGTAGTGACGGGTGAAAGAAGGATGTGTTAATGGATTGTGAATAAGATAAGCTATATGATTATGACCAATTATTATTGTTATGAAGTTTAAATGGGCTAGCATTGGTTAAGGATTGTTTCATAGTTTCTAAGTGGAAATTTCGTGCAAAAATTTTTAAGTTATATTGTGTGCTAAAAGTTAAGTTTGAATGATTGGTGATCGTGAAGGTGACTGTGATGATTTCTTAATTAATGGTATTGTTAGTTAGAAAGTGATCTAGTAGGCTTGAATAGTGGATATAAGAGCCTAAGTTTGGTTGATTCGTGATTAAGTTTGATGTTGTGTTTATGATGAGAAAGTTCACCCAAGATATTATGGGATTACTTTAATTTCGAGGACTGGTGTATGACCCAAGATATTATGGGATTACTTTAATTTCAAGGACTGGTGTATGACTGTAATGGTTGAGCTTCTTAGATGTGATTTTGATTCTTATGGTTTAGAAATATAAGTTTACAAGCGTGATTTTAATAAGCGATGACAGAGGTAGTGTGGTTCATTAAGGATGAGAAAAATTTGAGTTGAGCGTTCGACTCTAAGATTGAAATTCCAAACTTGAGCTGAAAGCATTGAAGCTCTAGATGGTGTATGCTTATTTTGAGCTAAGTGGTAATGTGAAGTAAGATTGAGATTAAGCTTTCATGTATATTGTGGTTAGTTGAAGTTTTAAGTGGTTATCTTGAGGGATTGTGGTGTACATGTTTCAGATTCTAGAAGCTGGTTATGCTTCAATTCGTAAACTTCTACTAAATGATCTTTGTTTTCCAAGTATTCCAGCTCAGTCAATCAGAATCGTATAGTGTACCTTCTCATTTATCATTTCATCATATTATCCAAGGATCTTAGGAATGAAATCATTTCCATATAGAGCATTTCAGTAGTTACGAGTATACCTCTGTTCGTGCGTCATGCATATGAGCTAATTCATAGGTGCCCCGTGCACAGTCTTAGTGACCCTGTGAAATAAGTGTTGTAGAGGAACATAGAGTCCCAAGGGGGAGATACCTCGTGACTTCTTAAAGCTTCCATGTTTTAAACACATCTAGTTCATGCTCAAGTTCTCATTACAAGCCTTGAATTGGCTATTTTTGTATACACATTCATACATTCCAGAGTCAGTTTAGCTAGATATTTATGCGTCAGATATGCATGTTCAGTATGAGGACTAGGAAACTGTAATTCCAATCGTACCGATGTGTCTCAGATGTTCGTGTCCCTTAAGAAGGTCAGTCGATCAGTGCTTTTATCCTATCAAGCAACATTCGAGGATGAATGTTTCCAAGGGGGAGATAATGTAATACCCCATAAAATTTTCTTCGTAAAGATTTCGTGAGAAACGTATTGAGTTCTACGCTTTAGAGCGATCCATAAATTTTCTGTGTAGTATTTCTAAGATGTTGACCTACCATTGCGTAGATTATCGAATAAGCTTTCCAAAGATATGTAGATCATCAAAAACGGACACTCGAGCGATGAGTTACGACCATTCCGATCGAACTGTGAACAGTAAAACGTGCAGGAAATTAAACATTACTGCAGACAGGCGAATTTCAGGGTCAACTTCAAACGACCATAAATCCTTGTACATAATGATCTGGGTGAGCTACTATATATCAACGGAAAGCTCTAAGAGTCCTGTTTCTAATGAAATTGGTTTCATCCAATTTGGCTGTCGGAGTAAAATGTTATGGTCGATCTACTTCAGCCTATCAAAACAATCCACCAAAGGAC
>NW_025876792.1:0-3660 GCF_002878395.1 Capsicum annuum
GTGACCTTATTAAGTTGATGGTAGTCTATACACATTCTGAGAGATTCGTCTTTCTTATGCACGAATAAGACTGGTATGCCCCATGGGGACACACTGGGCCTGATGAATCCCTTATCTAAGAGATCAACTATTCTTTTAGTTCTCTGAGTTCTACTGGTGTTATTTTGTATGGCGAAATAGATATGGGATTAGTATCTGGAAGAAGATCAATACCGAAGTCTATTTCCCTTTTGGGAGGAATTTCTGGAAGATCTTTGGGAAAGGCATCTGAATATTCATTCACAATTGGAACTGATTTAAGACTGGGAGTTTTGGAACTAGAATCCTTGACATAAATAAGATAATAGACACATTCTTTAGATATCATTTTCCTTGCCCGAAGGTACGAAACAAGCTGACCTATGAAAGAGGATACACTACCCTTCCACTCAAGGAAGGGTTTATTCGAAAACTGAAATTGGACTATTCTATTTCTTCAGTTGACTTGCATAACAGGAATGAAGTCAATCCATGTCGAGAATGACATCAAAATTAGCCATCTCTAATTTGATTAAGTCTTCTGAAGTGACTTTCTGAAATATCATAACCGGGAAGCTCCTGTATACCCACCGGGCTATGATGGTTTTACCCACTGGGTAGAGACTAAAAAGGGCACTGCTAGAATTTCGGGACTGACTCCAAAATTAACTGCCATTTAGGGAGTAACAAAAGACAAGGAAGATCCTGGGTCTAGCAAAGCATAAACATGCACATGAAAGATCTGTAGCGTACCAGTAACCAAATCAGGAGAATTTTCCTGATCTTATCAGGACTGGAAAGCATAGAGTCTATTTGGGTGTTTCCCACTAGTAGCACTGAAGGTGGCACCCTGCTGATTTGGGTGACAGAATTGAGCTGAGGAATGGTTCTGTTGACCCTGCAGACCTGACTGTGGACAATCTCTAACTCTATGTCCTGTCTTACCACACCTAAAATAAGTATCACTTCCAGCTCTGTAAGTACTCTGGTGGTTCTTACCATAAGTTTGACAAAAAAGATAGGTGCGGGCACTGCTAACACTACCTTGAGACTTAGAGCCTGGCGCTCTATCTTTGTTACCCTCTCTGAACTTAGGAACTAGAGCACTGGTTGAAGAAGGATCTAAAACTGATAACGTAGAAAGAAACTGAGAATGGTTTCCTTCTTCTGATTTGGGATGAGCAAAGTTAAAACTACCTGTCCTTGCTCTCTTATTCTGCCTCTCCCTCATTTTAATATTTTTCTGCTCTATCTACTGAGCATGAGTCATGAGCCTGGCTAAAGTTATGTCACTATTTAGCATGGCGGATTTGCACTTATTTACACGCTATCATTCACCCCTGAAACGAACTTACTCATCTTGGCCCTGCTATGTGTAACCACATAAGGGGCATATCTGGCTAATTGAGTAAACTTAAGAGAATACTCTTTCACCGTCATATTGCCCTGCTTGAGGTTGATAAATTCTAACACCTTAGCTTCTTTAAGCTCAAGGGGAAAGAATCTATCAAGGAAAGCAGAAGCAAACCCCTCCCACTCAACAGGCCCTGCATTATCTTGCCTTTCTAACTTCCACTGGTTAAACCAAGTGTGAACAACATCCTGCAACTAATATGCAGCTAGCTCAGCACTCTCAACAGGAGTAACCCCCATGATGTCTGTAACCTGCTGCACCTGATCTAAAAATTTCTGAGGGTCCTCCTCGGACTTAGACTCGAGAAAGGATGGAGGATTTATTCGGGTGAAATCTCAAATCCTGGCTGCAGCTGAATTGGCCAATGAATTGATCAAAACAACAGCTAGTCATTCATTTTGAGCAGTAACTGAGTTAGCAAGAGTAGTGAATATAGCTCAAAAATCTACATGAGAAACATGTTCACCCAAAGGTTCTTCGGGCTGAGGGCCTGGCTGATTCCCGTTTCTTCTTTTAGGAGGCATGTTCTATAGAAGAAAGGGAGAAATATATTAGAATGAGAAATTAACTTAAGATTATGCTCACTAGCATGACATGAATGCTGAAAGAAGGGAAATTATTTCCAAACATCTTACAGCCTCTTGCACATAAATATGGCATGCAACACACCCATGTACAAGACTCTACTAGATGCGACTTTCAAACTTTCTAGAACTCTATTGAACCTGAGGCTCTAATACTGAGTTTGTAATGCCCCAAATTTGGTACCCGAAATGCTACATGGTGCTCATAACCCTGAAGGACCACAAGATAGCGCATGACTGATATCTATACCTATATACTGCATAACATACCGTATAATGCAGAAAACGAACTGGAAGGCCATAAGGTTCAAAATTGTAACATAAGATCTAATAAATCGTAGCATATGAATGGGGTATGGAATACCCAAAACAAAGCTGAAATAAGCTATCTGAACATACTGTAGTCTGAAAAGCCTCGAAACATGACTGTTTAAATAAGGAGTTGATAGAACATATCCCCAACTAACTCCAAATAATAAATTAATTAATGAAATAAATAAGTAATGATCCTATCCTTGAAAGATGATGACTCACTTCTAACTCTGACTGCTAAGACTGGAATCTACTAATGCTCTGGATCTCGTGTCTCTAAACCTATGGTTTAAGACACCATAGCATAAATGCGTTAGTCCTTTGAATGTACTAGTATGCATACGAGATAGGTTGAATGCATGGAGTGCATATGTATGAACAATACTGACTAACTGACTAATGAATAAGTTCTGATAACTTATATAGCTGATAACATGAGTGATTGTATCTGACAGTCCTAAATCTGATGGAACTACCTGAGTTCCATACTAAGCTGAGATGACTGTATTTGATAGTCCTAAAATCTAAAGAACTAGTTGAGTCTTGTACTGTATCTGAGTTGACAGTATCTGACAGTCCTGAAATCTGAAGAACTATCTGAGTTCTTTTACTAAAATTGAGACTGAAACTATGGGAGGTATTTATCTAATTGACATGCCCCAAATGATGCATTATAGCTGAACTGGGGTCCAATCTATGCCCTGATTGGAAGGGTGCCAATACCATGCCAGTAGTAAGGACAACATGTGAGTGATGCTAAACTAGTAGGTTACTCTAATATGAGTGGTGGGAACCCTCAACCAGCAGGTTAAGCCATCTCATCTACCCTCGACTAGCAGGTATGATGTCTTAACCTATGCTGGCTACGTAGTTCTGGAACGCAAGGATTACTCCTAAAAATCACACCCTCATCTGGCAGTTAATGTTCTCATCCTTGGGTTTAGTCGGTGCTAGTTCCTTCTTTCATCTGAATAGACTCTAAACATGATTAACTGAACTGAAATGGGTTGAGTTAAATGAGTTCCTTTGACTGATGGAATGCTACTGATATCTGAAACTGAATGAAATTACTAAGATTATTGAGTTTTCCTAAGTTATGAGATTGAATGGATTCGATTGAACATGGCTTGACTGAGGATATCTTGGAAACATGACATTGGCTCTAGGCATACAGCTAAATTTTCGAGTACAAGTACCCCCAGGACTCGATGGAAGGAAACTGAAAAAGCCTGACTTTCTTGAATACATGACCAACATTAACAATCCATAATATAATAAGTTGGGGATTTCACAAAGTACATGGTTATCATACTATCTAACATGGACGGAAAT
>NW_025876793.1:0-1874 GCF_002878395.1 Capsicum annuum
ATGCTAGTGAATATTGTTATGGAGGAGTACTTAAATATAGATATGAAGAAGAAAAATTAGATCATTGTAGATACTGCTCAGGCACGTTTAATGAAAAAGAAATAAAATGAAAAATAAATAGAAAAGAATTATGTTTATTATATAAATGTTTATTAGCATTTGAGCCATATATTGTATACAACAAATTTATTGTACGAACAGATAATACACAGGTACATTGGTGGTTAACAAAGAAAATACAAAATTCAGTTACAACGAAAGAAATTCAGAGACTAGTATTGAATATATTAAGTTTTACATTTACAATTGAAGTAATTAGTACTAACAAAAATGTTATTGCAGATTACATATCAAGACAGAGCTACACAGACTGATATAATAGAAGATGATGCTTTAGAAAAAAATCTCAAAACCCTAACTACGCTTTCAATGAAAGTGGACAATATGGGTAATGAAATAGAAAAGGTAAAGAGTAGTGAAGTTAAACTGAAGTCTAAATATATGAACTAGCTAACTTTGTAGTGTGCAGAGCTATGTCAATCGGAAGACAATAAATTCCAGAGCTAAAAGGAGACGTTGGGACACTCCATAAAACCCATAACGTTTATCATTCTAAAATTGCAGGTACAAGCAAAGGAGTTAACGGACAAAGATACCAGAATATGAACATGAATAAGATATTTCAAAAACCATTAATACCATAAGCACAAAAAGACCCCTTGTCCATACCCCCACAAATTACCACATATCGAGATAGTTTGAACCAAGATAAAAAAGTTTATAACCATATAGCCCGAGGATATATAGAAAATATCTACAAAGTACAAAGTTTTCTAAACCTTAACCGCAGAGCTACAAATATCCAAGAACCAAACACAAACTATATAATCCAAAAATTGCAAGGTTACAACAAGCTGATCACACTACCCAAAACCAACCCAAGCTTAATAAACACTTATTTCGACTATGGATTATTAAATACCGTATATACCCAAGATGGAGAAGAACTAACAGCTATAGAAGAATTACATAAAGTATTTACCACCTATAAAAGAGTAACCAAGGGAAATCTATTTTATATAAAGTTTTATACTGCACCAGTATAGATATTATACGACGAGATCAAACCAGTTATACAAATTGTAAAAATAGGATTAACCAGAGATATGATTATACCGAAAGATATTGTGCAGCAGCCAGAGGTATCCAAAATTGAGAAACCTGATTTTTACACAAATAAACGACTTATTAGAATAGCTACAATTATTCAAGATATAACAAATAATTATATCAATGGAAACCCAATATGGAGCTATTATTCAAGAGATCATCAAATGATTTATTCAAATTCAAGAGAACTAGGACAAACAGATATGGAAGATGTTAGGCAATGAATAATGACATTACTTAACCCAGAAAAACAATCTACTGCAAGAGCAATTAAAAAGGGATTTATTTCAGACGGATTATTAACAAGATATTGCAAGATAATTGGACACAAATATCCAGACCATCAACGTTTGAGATGTAATGGAGAAGATAATATTATCCCAGAAATCCGGCTAGAATAAAAGAAAAAATCAACCAAGAAGATAAGGACAACAGCTAGAAAAAAACACGACAAAAAGATAAGAAGATGGAGCAATAATGGAAAGATAAGGAGACAAAAACTTCAAAGTGAAGAAAGCGACATATGAAGAAAAAACTAACTTTGTGAAATATATAATACGTAAATCATGTGAATATTTAATAGCCTTGCTATTTTAGGATAGGCTTTTTGACTTTTGGCACTTGCCATTAAATGTAAAGACATAGGACCATTATTGTTTTTTGTTAGTTTTTGACTAGAAATAGTATATAGGTAACGTGTAAAG
>NW_025876794.1:0-1243 GCF_002878395.1 Capsicum annuum
ATTTGTGCTCTCAAACAATCTTCAATCTTAATTTTCATACAAATACATACATGTGTAAAACATATTTAGGGGAAATGAACACAAGGTCAAAGAAACAACAACATTAAAACATTTGGAATACATAATTTAAAACATAGATTCCAAAACCCCTTTAGAATTCATGCATAAAAAACGTAAAAATTAGGTTCTAGTGTTTTCAAGCCCATGTAATTTTTAGGATAAACCCCACGTACCACAATTTATGAATTTGATGGATGCTTCTTGAAGCTTATGGATTGGGGATTCCAAATCTCCAATTATTTTCTAAAACCCATGGTAGAATCTCAAGTTATTGTTAATTCTAGTCTGGAACCCTAGAGAGTGTTCTTGTGAATTTTTGATGAAAATATCAGTAATATGGTGTTTTGGGATTGTAATCCCATATTTAATTTGATAAGGGGTGGAAAATACACAATATACCCTTAATTAGATGGGTTAAACACTGAAATTTCCAGGCGTGTGCAGCAGAACATGTGTCTCATGCTCTAGTCCGCCGGATTGGATCATGCGTCTTATATTGCGTCACATGGTGCCACACGTGGAATGGACCATGCTACGCATGCTAATCACATGATGCTACTATTTTGGGCATCGAAACGTGCCCTAAACAAGGTCCAAAAATGCTGAAACTCTCCCAGTATATGCTATGGATTTTCCCCATCATGAATCATCAAAGAAATCAATAAATGAAGGTCCGGAAGGTCACAAAAAAATTCATCAAATATTTGGGAGCTCAAAATGAGACTAAGTCTCTTGACACTTAGAAAAATTTCTATTCATTTTAACTCTTTGAGCATACTACTAGAAGCTAGCACATGCACAAATTTTACGGGGTATTACATGTCTAGTGCTAAGCATGGTTTTACAACCCACCTTACATACAATTCTTCCTTCGAAACTATAAAATATAACATCAAGAAAATCTATCCCATTAGAACTTGTGAGCATCAATAATCGATCAAAAATCATATGGCCTATCTTATCATAATCCATTAACACATCCTCTGTAATGACCCGAACCAAGGTCCTGGTCTTAATGAGCATTCCGAACCAATAAGGCCCGAACTCCCTTCTCTATCTGGTATTCATGCACAATATTCATATAATAAAAGAAGATGTGGAAATATAATTTAATATGGGATCATGGTCATACTCTTAAAGAAGAATAAAATTCAACAGCAACTAGACAACTTCTGAACCAACC
>NW_025876795.1:0-1896 GCF_002878395.1 Capsicum annuum
TTGTAAAGAATTACCAAAATTACAATTCCCAGACGAAAATAAAAAATTTACATATATAGTAGAAGCAGATGCAAGTGAATATAGTTATGGAGGAGTACTTAAATATAGGTATGAAAATGAAAAATTAGAACATCATTGCAGATACTACCTAGGTACGTTTAATGAAACAGAAATAAAATGGGAAATAAATAGAAAAGAATTATGTTCGTTATATAAATGTTTATTAGCATTTGAACCATATATTGTATATAACAAATTTATTGTGAGAACAAATAATACCCAAGTTTGCTGATGGCTAACAAAGAAAATACAAAATTCAGTTACAACAAAAGAGATTCGGAGACTAGTAATGAATATATTAAACTTTACATTTACAATTAAAGTAATAAGTACTAACAAAAATGTTATTGCAGATTACATATCAAGACAAGCTACACAGACTGATATAATAGAAGATGATGCTTTAGAAAAGAAACTCAAAACCCTAACTACGCTTTCAATGAAAGTGGACAGTATGGGTAATGAAATAGAAAAGCTATAGACTAATGAAATTAAACTGAAGTCTGAAGCTACAAATCAGCTAACTCAGCAGTGTGCAGAGCTATGTCGATCGGAAGAAATTAAAATTTCAGAGCTAAAGGGAGACGTTAGGACACTCCATAAAACCCATAACGTTTATCAATCTACAATTGCAGGTACAAGCAAAAGAGTTAGTGGACAAAGATACCAGAACATGAACGTGAATAAGATATTTGAAAAACCATTTATACCAAAAGCACAAAAAGACCCCTTGTACATACCCCCACAAATTACCACATATCGAGATAGTTTGAACCAAGATAAAATTGTTTATAACCATATTGCCCGAGGATATATAGAAAATATCTACAAAGTACAAACTTTTATAAACCTTAACCCCAGAGCTACAAATATCTAAGAACCAAACACAAACTATATAACCCAAAAATTGCAAGGTTACAACAAGCTAATCGCACTACCCAAAACCAACCCAAGCTTGATAAAAACTTGTTTCGACTATGGATTATTAAATACCGTATATACCCAAGATGGAGAAGAACTAACAGTTATAGAAGAATTACATAAAGTATTCACCACCTATAAAAGAGTAACCAAAGGAAATCTATTTTATATAAAGTTTTATACGGCACCAGCAGAGATATTATACGATGAGATCAAATCAGTTATACAAATTGTAAAAATAGGATTAACCAGAGATATGATTATTATCAGAAGATATAGTGCAGTAGCTAGAGATACCCAAAATCGAGATACCTGAATTTTACGCAAATAAATGACTTATTGGAATAGCTACAATTATTCAAGAATTAGCAAATAATTATATCAATGGAAACCCAATATGGAGCTATTATTCAAGAGATCATAAAATGATTTATTCAAATTCAAGAGAACTACGACAAACAGATATGGAAGATGTCAGACAATGGATAATGACCATCTAATCACCCCCAATATATGAACATTAATAAAATTAAAATAAATACACTAAAAATAAAAATGTTTAGAGAAGTTAAGAAATATACACGCACAAATAAAAATAGATCCATTAGAACTATAATAGATCTATTTTATACTCAAGTTATCCGCACCCCCTCCAAATGGTATCAGAATATTTAAATGAAGAAGGAACAGACCAAAAAATAATATTTGATAGTCATATATTTGATGAAATAAAAGGAAACGAATTAGATTTAAGTGTAGAAAAAATATTTAAAATACCAACAATAAAAAACATATTTAGTAGACGAAAAGAAGAATACTACGTAGTAAGCCAAAAAGAACATGTAATAGACTGTAGATATGCAAAAGGAAGAGCTAGTATACCACTAGTAACAAAAAGAATAATTAATAAAGAAA
>NW_025876796.1:0-1214 GCF_002878395.1 Capsicum annuum
CATTGGCAGCTGCGCAAGTAAATCAACAGAATGCTGATAACCCAGGTCGGGTACCAAATCTTGATGATGAGGACCTAGGTAATGATGAGTTATTAAATCCAAGGCGTACAGATGATGTGGCTGCACCAGTGAACAGGAATGTCCACAGAGATCGTCAAGCTAGGATGAGACCCGAACGCCGAGCTGTGCAAGTTGCTTTTGATGATGATGATAACGACTTGGATGGGGCTGGTGCCACAGGGGCTATTATTCCTCCGCCCTTGGCGCCCGGAGCCAAGTTCAATATCACTAGCACCATGATCCAGCTATTGCAACTCAAAGGGTTATTTGGTGGACTTGTAGGCGACGATCCGAATATGCATCTGATTGATTTTATCTCAACATGCAAATCGTTTGACAATCCAGGGGTTGGACAGAACGCTATCCGACTGTGCTTATTTCCATTGTCTTTATCTGGAGAGGCAACTCTATGGTTAAACGGGCTAATTCCTGACTCTATTACCAATTGGAGGCAACTAAAAGAAGCCTTCCTAGAAAGATTCTTCCCGCCATCCAAGAGAGCACAACTAAGAGATGAGATAAGCAATTTTAGATAGCTTCCAACTGAAGCTCTCCACGATACATGGGAGAGGTTCAAGAAGAAGCTTATGCGGTGCCTAAATCATCAGTGACCAATGTCCACTTGATGGAAATATTATATAGGGCTTTGAACTCGGTGACTAAGCCAGTGGTTGATAATGCTGCGGGTGGGTCATTCATGGACCTTATTTTTATTGAGGCATGTGATATGCTGGATCGTATGACAAAGCAGAGTAGAGCTTGGCATACCAGGGATTCTGAGGTAGCAAGCTCTACTATATCTACTAGCATAACAACAGAACAGAGGCAAAGAAAAGAGAAACGTGACCAGGATATGGCTCACATGAAAACGCAGATGGACCTTCTTATAAAGCATTTATTATTAGGGAAGACAGAAAAGGTCAAAGATGTTGTATCACAGGGAAGAGATGACTCTGATTCTGAGGAGAAAGCAAATTACTTAAATAATCAGGGGGGTTTCCGAGGTAATGTCCAAGGAAACCAAGGTAGGAACTATTATGAAAAATCCGGATACAAGGATCGAGACCAAGGAAATTGGAAGAATAAGAATGATAGGAGCGGTTTGTCTGTCCCTCCTAGAAATCGTGAAGCTGCTGCACCTAGCTCTGGGAAGA